>NC_060121.1:851275139-851578170 GCF_021461395.2 Schistocerca americana
CTATTAATTTCTATACGAACTGTGAAATGTCTGCCACAAAGGTTTCACAAAGTCCGCCATCTTTGGCACTCCCGGCATGTCTCCTTCATCGATACAACGTCACCATGGAATTCTCAGACACGTCGCTGGACCACAAGCTGGAACCACCCCTCATGCTCAGCTAGCGTTCGACACCACGAGGTCGCTGCCGGGCAGCGGCCCGCCGAGTGGGCCCCGCGCGGCCACGCCAACTCCGAACTTAGAATACTTCCAGGGCGTCACAACTCGCCCGTTACCTCACAAAATGTTACTCGTAATTTGTCTGTTGTCATGTTTTATTGACCTCAAAGGTCTCACATAAAACGCTTATTTTTTTCCTCACGTAAACTGACAGTATGAGTCACGTTTAAAATTTTATATTCTGTTAAATAATGAAAATTATTCCTGACGTCTTGTCCCAGGCAGCAGCGCACTACTTTCTTCACAGCGAGTGTATTATAACATGACTCAGACATGTCCCAAATGTTCTAGATAGTTAGATGAAAGAACATTGTTACCCATCATTTCAGAGAAAAATAGTTGAAAAGGTACATATATATTGAGGCACTGTTGTGTCTAGGAAAGGTAAGGGCATGGCCAGACTGCTCAAGTCATTTACGAGTGGCAAGGCTAATGTGGTTGAGGTACATTTGTATACAAGTTTTAAGTTGGTAGGACTGTGACAAACTTTATTCTTAGCAGATGCCATTTAGATCGCTAGGCCGGCGAATGTCTGTAAAAGAGTTCTCCATGTGTTTTAGATGAAGATTTCTGGAAAAATATGTCATATTGACCATGAAGATTAAATGATCATCTTATTATGTTATTTTATTGTTTACATTTTAAACAACGTGCATTTGCTATGCCGTAATCAGTTTCGACCAGTTAGTAGTCATCTTCCTGCTAAAAGCAGCCGTTTGCGACATGATGATGATGTGAGGAATAATTTAACAATAGACTAAAAAATATCATCTGATCGAAGTAGTAACTTCTTCAGAGGAAGAAACCGCAAGAATAGGGTAAATCTGCTCTTCATAAATAAGTTACATTATCGATACGAATGTCATTTCTGAAGTTAAAGGGGAACAGAAAAATCTGTACTCCGCGATGGAGTACAAGGTTTTTTTTTTTTGTGTGTGTGTGTGTGTGTGTGTGTGTGTGTGTGTGTGTGTGTGTGTGTGTGTGTGTGTGCGTGTGTTTGGCACGATCACATGAAGACTTACGTCACTGGTCGACAGTAACGTGCGGTTCACATTGAGGTGATAGGACATGCGACGCAACTCGTGGTGTGATGCAGAAGCAACCCGCGTCGGTAGAGGACAATTAAACCCAGTTGAAGTGACTTAACTGGTTCACACTAGAACGACAGAGATAGAACATAGAAATGTATATCTGTCGTATCGTCCGGTTGAACACGGACGGCAAGTCACTCTCACAATTTGCGTCATAGTATACACGGTGAGGGATATTTCAAGTCATCCGATGTGCCTCAAAAGAAATCGTTTTATCTAGACAGAACAAAGCTGCACCCGTGTCTGTATTTAATTTCTAGTAACACTTTTACTTTTTGCAAACAAAAAAAAAAATTAAAAAATTTAAAACCACTGTATTAGAATTTGTGCATGTTCTCCACTATGCAGTCTTTCTCATTCGATTTTGTACATTTACATGTTACTCCGCGAGCCATCTAACGGCGTGTGTGGGAGAAGACTTTAGGTGCCCCAACCTTGTTATACTCGCGACTGGCTCGCAGGAAGAATGACTGTCGGTAAGATTCGGGAGAACGACGATTCAATCCCGCGTCCGGCCATCCGTGATTTCCCTAAATCGCTCCTTTGAAAGGGCACGGCCGACTTCCTTCCCTAATTCGACGAGACCGATGACCTCGCTGTCAGGTCTCCTCCCCCAAACAACCCAACCCAACCCCAACTGTCGGTAAGGCTATGTATTTTGTGGAAGCTGCTCGGAAGAAAAACCGACATCTAATAGTCGGACGTCATACTTTGCTAATGAACTGGTTTTCGTTTCGTTATTGTCCTTATTTTCAGTGATACTTCTCAAAAAAGTAAAAATCTGGGCGTATTTTGAAACGTTTGCACTGAAGAGTGTACTCACTGATAAGTATATGTTTGGTGGGGTTTAGGTCATAGATTGCAGCATACGAAATACCGCTAACTCATCGAAACCTATTTCTGTTCTTGAGAAGATAGGTGAGATATATTGGAGGCTGCACGTAACAAGGTTGGCAGCTTGCGGCACAAGGGACGCTATTGCTGCCTGTTACGGCCTGCCACGCTGGGTGCATACCTGCCTCGTGTTTCTCATTTTTGCGTCCTGCCGATAGAAGCCAAAGCTGGAAATTAAAAGCTCACTGAAATGAAAAGACGCAGGGAATCATCAGCTGATGATGCTGACTGGGTGCTTCTCTGTTTGTGCTGCTTGAGTTCAGGAAATGGTGTGACAGGAGTAAAATAAATCTCAAAACTAAAACCCTGTTACCTCCGAATGAGCGGCTGGGTGAAACCAAAAAGGATACACTGGAATTTTTCTTATCATCATGTGTTTCTTCTTCTACTTCTTGAAACATAATGCACTATCCACTACTTTACCATCGATGGTTACAGATCTCACTTCTTCTGAACACCCCTCAAGCTGAACCATACACTGCTTTGCATAACTGAACAGTTGTAGATATACACTATGTGGTCATAAGTATCCGAACACCTGGCTGAAAATGACTTACAAGTTCGTGGCGTCTTCCATCTGTAATGCAGGATTTCAATATGGTGTTGGTGACGGCTTGCACTCCCGCAGGCATACGTTCAGTCAGGCGCTGGAAGGTTTCTTGGGGAATGGGAGCCCATCCTTCACGGAGTCCTGCGCTGAGGAGAGGTATCGGTGTCGCACGGTGAGGCCCATCGTGAAGTCGGTGTTCCAAAACATCCCAAAGGTGTTCTATAGGATTCAGGTCAGGAGTCTGTGCAGCCCAGTCCATGACATGGATGTTATTGTCGTGTAATAACTCCGCCACAGGCCGTGCATTATGAACAGGTGCTGGATCATGTTGAAAGATGAAATAGCCATCCCCGAATTGCTCTTCAACAGCGGGAAACAAGGAGGTGCTTGAAACATGTAGGCCTGTGCTGTGATATGGCCACACAAAACAACAAGGGGTGCAAGCGTCCTCCGTGGAAAACACCACCACACCATAACACCACCGCTTCCGAATTATACCGTTGGCGCTACTCACGCTGGCAGCGGGCATTCGCCGTACCCACACCCTGCTATCGGATCGCCACTTAGTGTACCGTGATTCGTCACTCCACACAAGGTTTTTCCACTGTTCAGCCGTTAAATGTTTTCGCTCCTTAAATCAAGCGAGGCGTCGTTTGACATTTACCAGCGTGATGTGTGGCTTATGAGCAGCCGCTGTACCATAAAATGCATTTTTTCTCACCTCGTTCCTAACTGTCGTAGTACTTTCAGTTGATCCTGATACAGTTTGGAAATTTTGTGTGATGGTCTAGATAGTCTGCCTATTACACATTATGAGCCTCTTCAACTGCCGGCGGTCTCTTGTCAGTCAACGGACGAAGTCGGCCTGTACGCATTTGTGCTGTACGTGTCACTTCACGTTTCCACTTCACTATCACATCGGAAACAGTAGACTTAGGAATGTTTAGGAGTGTGTAAATCTCGCGCGCATACACATGACACAAGTGACACCCAATCACCTGACCACGTTCGAAGTCCGTGAGTTCCGCGGAGCGTCCCATTTTGCTCTCTCACGATGTCTAATGACTACTGAGGTCGCTGATTTGGAGTACCTGGCAGTAGGTGGCACCTAATATGGAAAACGCAAGATTTTGGGTGTGTCCGGATACTTTTGATCACATGGTGTATTGTCCTATGTTTATTAGTTTGTAACCGTTATTTATATAGGGATATTAAACACTAAAGTTCCCGGTTCAAAACACTGTAGAAAGAGAACCACTGCTCAGAATGACGTCAAATTTGAGCAGCATGTTATCGACGCACGGAGTAACACCATGGGAAACAACAACGAAAATGTGAACAATAGGTGGTCGCTTGGCCGCAGGTTACGAAAGCCAGTTTGGGAAATAATGGCGTGATAAAGTGGACGTTGTGTCCAGAAGGCGCTGTAAGCGTCAGAATGTACACATCACACGGCTGTTGCTCAGTTTGCATCCGAGACGCTGAACTTTACTGTCTGTATGAAAGATCGCGCACTGCTGCTAAAACTATTCTACACTCCTGGAAATTGAAATAAGAACACCGTGAATTCATTGTCCCAGGAAGGGGAAACTTTATTGCCACATTCCTGGGGTCAGATACATCACATGATCACACTGACAGAACCACAGGCACATAGACACAGGTAACAGAGCATGCACAATGTCGGCACTAGTACAGTGTGTATCCACCTTTCGCAGCAATGCAGGCTGCTATTCTCCCATGGAGACGATCGTAGAGATGCTGGATGTAGTCCTGTGGAACGGCTTGCCATGCCATTTCCACCTGGCGCCTCAGTTGGACCAGCGTTCGTGCTGGACGTGCAGACCGCGTGAGACGACGCTTCATCCAGTCCCAAACATGCTCAATGGGGGACAGATCCGGAGATCTTGCTGGACAGGGTAGTTGACTTACACCTTCTAGAGCACGTTGGGTGGCACGGGATACATGCGGACGTGCATTGTCCTGTTGGAACAGCAAGTTCCCTTGCCGGTCTAGGAATGGTAGAACGATGGGTTCGATGACGGTTTGGATGTACCGTGCACTATTCAGTGTCCCCTCGACGATCACCAGTGGTGTACGGCCAGTGTAGGAGATCGCTCCCCACACCATGATGCCGGGTGTTGGCCCTGTGTGCCTCGGTCGTATGCAGTCCTGATTGTGGCGCTCACCTGCACGGCGCCAAACACGCATACGACCATCATTGGCACCAAGGCAGAAGCGACTCTCATCGCTGAAGACGACACGTCTCCATTCGTCCCTCCATTCACGCCTGTCGCGACACCACTGGAGGCGGGCTGCACGATGTTGGGGCGTGAGCGGAAGGCGGCCTAACGGTGTGCGGGACCGTAGCCCAGCTTCATGGAGACGGTTGCGAATGGTCTTCGCCGATACCCCAGGAGCAACAGTGTCCCTAATTTGCTGGGAAGTGGCAGCGCGGTCCCCTATGGCACTGCGTAGGATCCTACGGTCTTGGCGTGCATCCGTGCGTCGCTGCGGTCCGGTCCCAGGTCGACGGTCACGTGCACCTTCCGCCGACCACTGGCGACAACATCGATGTACTGTGGAGACCTCACGCCCCACGTGTTGAGCAATTCGGCGGTACGTCCACCCGGCCTCCCGCACGCCCACTATACGCCCTCGCTCAAAGTCCGTCAACTGCACATACGGTTCACGTCCACGCTGTCGCGGCATGCTACCAGTGTTAAAGACTGCGATGGAGCTCCGTATGCCACGGCAAACTGGCTGACACTGACGGCGGCGGTGCACAAATGCTGCGCAGCTAGCGCCATTCGACGGCCAACACCGCGGTTCCTGGTGTGTCCGCTGTGCCGTGCGTGTGATCATTGCTTGTACAGCCCTCTCGCAGTGTCCGGAGCAAGTATGGTGGGTCTGACACACCGGTGTCAATGTGTTCTTTTTTCCATTTCCAGGAGTGTACAAAAACGGTGATTGTGGGCCAGTAGCTCTGCAGAAGTTTCGGACATCAAGGTTATGAAAGAAGGTATTGGTCCGAGGTCTGCTAAGGGTTTCGAGGAAATGATTACAAAATTTTAAAAAAATTGTGTATTTTGGAATGCAGTGCGGCTGAGGGTGGAAATCAGTTGATCCGCCGTGTGTCGGAGATGTGGCCGCAGGATTGCAGGAGTGGTCGAGCGGTGGTTTGAGAACATGCAGCGCACGGGAATTGCCTGAACGTTGGACATTCCTGCGAGCATGGTGCATAAAATCATCCGGAACACCCTGCATTGCTTTCCATTCAAAACCACCAAGTTCAAGAGGTCTTCCCCCTGCTGACCTTCCAACAAGACAAAGGTCCGCTCTTGAATTTGTTGCTCGCAAGTAAGTGGACAATACATGGCCATGTAACACTCTGTGGTCAGACGAAACTTACTTCCATCTCCATCGGTATCTCAATCGGCAGAATTGCGGACTATGGATAAAGGAAAATCCCCACTCACTTCAGCATATACCACTTAATTCTGGAAGGTGGTAGTGTGCTATCGTAGGCCCGTTTTTTTTTTTTTTTTTCGAGGAGATGAGTTCTGCGGATCATGTTACCTGTACCGTCACTGGTAAAACGCTATGAGAGTCTTTTGCGCACCAACGTCATTCCAACCCTTCAACAGCGTGGATGTGTACTTAGGATAATTTTTATCCAAGATGGCGCTCGTCCGCTCATTGCAAAGCCAGTGCAGCGTCTGCTGCGGAGGCATTTCGGAAATGCTAGAATTGTCATCCGTCATTTCACTACAGCCTGGCCGTCCACATCATCTGATCTTAATCCTCGTGGCTTTCGGATCCGGTGTTACCGGAAAGAAGTTGTGTTGAACGCTGAAAAGGCAAGCACTGCCCATTCTGAAGGTGACCCACGAGACACTGCGATCTGTTGTGTAACGTGCTGTTTCTCCATTTCTAGTTGTGGCGGAAAACGGTGGACGGCGCACTGAACACGACTCTCACGACGGTTAGAAACCGATGCTATTTAGCTGTGCTGGCGGCTTTTGGCCCCAGGACTATTAAAAACCAATGTGATTTTACTTTTTATTTTGTTTTTTACTCCAGGACGGTTAGCAACCGATTTATCCCACCCGATGCGGTACGATCTCGCCTTAGTAGCTGAGGTAACCTTACTAAAAATGCCAGAAGTGTTTATTGCCAAACTAGTGGAGTCAAGCACATTCAACCGTACCGAGGGAGTAACGTGCAACTCAAACCATATTCATCGTAATGCGATTCATCTGTTGTTTATGTTAGGACGTTTATACCGCCATTTATAGCAAAAATTTTCGTTAAATTTCCTTCCTTTCCGTTACCGCTATTCAAATTTGGCGTTATTCTGAGCAGTGGTTCTCATTCTACAGCGTTTGGAAAGAGCAACTTTAACTATGCACACCCTGCATGTACTACACTGAATTAAGTACCGAACTAGGTGCTCTCTTAAAAAAACAACTTTTCATGGTGGAGGTTTTAGCGTAATTCACACACTTTCGCCAACTTACTTTATTATAATGAGTAGCTTCACAGAATGAGAAGTAACAAGTCAAAAACTGGTGTACTGCTTGTGATAGTTGTTGCAAAAAGTGGAAACTGTCCGTACTCATTCCACAGAAATTGTGGAGTTTTACATGTTGAGAGACTTCGAGAGAAACCACAGCCGAAATATCTTTGATATTTAGAGCATTGTATGGCTGTAACCTGTACTTCCATACCCTTTATGGTTTTTAGAGCTTTGAATAATGACGAGCCGCAACAACGTTCTCTTCAGAAGAGCTCGTCATTGCAACTGGAAGTGAAACAGAAACGTGAATCGTGTTGTCGTTTAGTTTGTCGTATAGCGAGTAGAATCACATATGGCATTGCATATATCTTCCCAGTGAGGACAGGAGAGTCGCACCGATAAATGTCGTGTGCGCCATCTTTATTGCGAGGTGTCGCATTGTGTCGTCACAGTGCGAACCGCGCCTAGCAACCTAAACGCCAAGCCCACATCTACTTTTGAGATCTGGTCCTTCATATACGAGGGTTGGAACTTAAATACTGGCAACTATTTATTCACAACCCATACAGAAGAGTTACCTCTTTGCACCTGTTACTGTCGTTCAAAGTAGTCACCATCTTTGTGTAGAACCCGTTGCCAGCGATGCGGAAGGTGCAGTATACCGTTAGCAGAGTCTGTTCTGTTGATGGTGCGAATGGAGCGGTCTAAAATTACGGTGGTTGTCTTGTACGACTGTGATGGTGTTATCCTAACGCATTACGTTCCTCCACAGAATACCACCAATGCACAGTATTACTGTTCGATTTTGGATCATCACCTGCGACCAGCTTAGGGAAGGAAGCGGCGACACTTTCTGTGCAGTCCACCCATGATTTGGCACGTCAATGCGCGGGCGCATACAGCGCAAGCTGTGACTACTCTGTTCGGTCCATGGGACTGGGAAGTACTGTACCATCCGCCACACTCCCCGTACTTAAGTCCTTGTGACTTTGATTTGATTCCGAAAATGAAGGAACCACTTCGTGGCATTCGCTTCAGAACTGTTCCAGAGATTCGACAGGCAGCAGACCGCTCCATTCGCACCATGAACAGAACAGGCTCTGCTAACGGTATACTACGCCTTCCACATTGCTGGCAATGGGTTCTACACAACGCTGGTGACTTCTTTGAAGGACAGCAACAGCTGAAAACAGGTAACTCCTTTTTATCGGTTGTGAATAAATATTTGCCACTATTTAAGTTCCAACCCTCGTATGTTTTGTTACCTACCTTTCTGATGCTGTTTTTTGTTCCAAAACCTAAGAGCGTCTTCCGTTTTAGTACAAACAAAATTTTTGAGATTTTCGTACCCATTGTTGATGTACTGTCTGATGGCTTTCGTCTCAAGATCTTCGGCCGATATTTGTTAGATGATTTTTCTGACATTTCTCCAGCACTAGTAGCTGGCATTGTCAGATGTTCACCTTCCATTGCTAGTGATGGACTAGACTCGAGACAGTGGATGGTGGCTATAATTAAAGACTCTACGGGGGTGTTCCGCTGGTAATTGTTGCTGTAGCTCCTCCATTATCAGTTACAACAGTAGCTCGTTGCTACGTGGGAATACAGGATCCGATAATCCTGAGACTTTCTGCTTTCGCGTTAAGCCCATTGTCTTCCTTATGAATTTCGATGACTTTCATCGACAAACATTTTGTACATATTTCACACATCCTGGCAGAAATTCAGTTAAAGTTTTGCAGGTTTGTTAATTGTTAGAAGAATCAACGTATGTTTCTAAATGTGATTGGTTTTCTAAGAATCCTCAAAATTTCACTCCGTGTATCTAATTTAATGCACATATATCCACCCACGTACTTCGTGGAGTTTTGATTAAAAGAAATGTGGCTATTAAAACTAGCAAAGAGTACTACTGAATTGTAGAATAGTTGACTGGAAGTCGTAATGAAATTAGGTCTCTGCAAACGTAGTAATTAACGTTCGTTATAACCTTTTTAAGACTGTCAAAACACCTGAAATTAGACACCTGAGTTCCGCTCCCTCTGGGCGTGCCATTCCCAGGAAACCCAAGTAATTATTCATTTGAGTTTGAAATATTCATGGACGTTCAACGTCTGCTCGCATGAAGTCAAATGCAGGTCTGTCATTTGCACTTCTCAGCGAGTTAAACGCAGCAACCGCTACGTTAGGCTGCCTAGGAGAGTACTTTGAATACGAACATAGACGCTGTTGGTAACAAGTCTTGTGGCATCTCACTCGAGCTGTTAAAATTGATTCAACTCTCAAATTTAACCAATTTTAACCCGGAAAGGGAGCCTTCTCATTACCCTAATAGAATTTTTCTAGCCTTATGCGATTCACTAGTATCATCACTCTGAATTACCATTTCTGTCCTTAACGCTTATTACACAGTTTAGAGTAAACGCTGTCATGTACTAATAGTTATGCAGCAAGTAAATTGTGCAACTATGATATTACCGGGTTGCCTTCTACCTAAAATATTGTACAACAGTCAGCCGTTGTGACCGAGCGGTTCTAGGCCCTTCACTCTGGAACCGTGCGACCGCTACGGTCACAGGTTCGAATCCTGCCTCGGGCACGGATGTGTGTGATGTCCTTAGGTTGGTTACGTTTATGTAGTTCTAAGTTCTAAGGGACTGATGACCTCAGATGTTAAGTCCCATAGTGCTCAGAGCCATTTTAACCATTGTACAACAGCGCAATTCCGTCAATAATTATTCCATAAAAACATGTTACAGAAATGTTTATACAAAATTCTGGACATTTGAGAATCATTAATGATCTTGTCTAGGGCAAACCTTTGGTATAGCTTAAGTATTCAGTATAAATACCTCCTTCAAAACCTTAATCACAGTAGCTACGTTCTCTTCTTTATCACCTGTGGAGGTTTGTACAACTTACGCTGGCAAACGACCTATTAAATTTCAGTACGGGATTGGTTTTATCAACTCATAGTAATCGATATAGTTTAACATTGAAAAAAGAAGCAAATAATTAGAAAAAGAGATATAGAAGTTCAAGGGGCGCAATATGCATACCAGTGTTAATGTACACAGCTGCTACACGCATTGTGGCCAAAAATAAGTATGCAATGTTGAATAGCGTGGTCGGCATTTAGCATAGAATACTGGTGAGGATTAAGGAAACTATGATGAAAGTTGTTAAGTGTAGTATAAGCATGAATATTAAGGCACACTGTTAGAAGAAATTTACTTGACCTATCTGGCGACAAAGATTACCGAGGCTGGTTGAAACCATGTGAATAGCTCTCTGTTGACACAGACGAGGCTAGCTCTGATTCGAATAATGGCGCAGCACTGTATGGATGTATGAAAGTCAAACGTGAACATGAAGAAGAATGAAGGATGAAAAAGATGAAATTGGAGGTAGCTGAAATTTTTTGAGAAAGGAGGACGTGTGACTGATAGATTACGCTCTGCATGAAGTTGTACTAGAAATGGAAGGTGATTACAAAAATGTTATAGAAAATATTTTATCACAAGAAGGCTGTCGTTGGCAGGATTGTCTTTCTGCATCCATCAGTACTAACTTGGTGATTAGTAGGAACATCAGAATGGAAAAAAATGGGAGATGTAGACTAAAATAAGTACAACAGATTGTGGAGATGGTAAAGGTATATCATTATAGACTGTAATGACGTGAAATTTGCTTTATATTCTGAATCTGATATTCAAGAGCATTAAAGGTATAAACCGTGACTGTGGCTACAATTTTCAGCATGGCTTGGGAACCAGCGATTGGGTTAATCAAGAGTAAATCGAGCAAACGTATAGTTGTGACGACCATGGCGGACAGAGCCATCACACCTACGTCATCTCAGACGCCGTCGCAATCTGTTCCACCGCGCGACCGTGGCACGGGGCGCGGACAGCGGAGGGAGCGCGCCGCGGGCGGAGGGTGTTTATATCGGCCGCCGCCGCGACCGAACCCAATTCCCTCTGAGCAGCCATAGCGTACGGATCTCCGTGCCGGCACGTTCACAGGAGCTCAGTCCGTCAGTTCACCTGATGATGGCGACATGTATGATCGCCGAAATATTGGCCGGCCACAGTGGCCGAGCTGTTCTAGGCGCTTCAGTCTGGAACCGCGCGACCGATACGGTCGCAGGTTCGAATCCTGCCTCGGGCATGGATGTGTGTAATGTCCTTAGGTTAGTTAGGTTTAAGTAGTTCTAAGCTCTAGGGGACTGATGACCTCAGATGTTAAGTCCCATAGTACTCAGAGCCATTTGAACCATTTGAGCCGAAATATTGTGCCCGTTGGACACTGTAGAACGGCAGTACACCCGTGGATATTTTGATTATTATAACACTGCTTGCGTGAAATATTGGCAAGTCCAGATAACGATGACGGAGGTGGCTACAGATTACGCGCCCTTTTCTCCAACGTAGGCCACGAAGATTCAATAGTATTGAGATCTGCTGACTATGGTGGGCAGCAGAGATGCGACAGTTCATTGTCGTGCTTACAAAACCAGTTATGGATGATGTGATCAGTACTAACAGGGACGATCGTGGATAGTTAATTACATGTTCCATGTACAATTTGAGCGATACTCTTATGGAATTTATGTGGAACGAGTCAGGTTACAGGATATGTATCGATCAATGTTAACGTTAATGAACACATTATTCCTTTAGCCCTACTCATCCAACAACACATAAAAAACAATGTTTTCTTTATTTTTAGTCTTTATTTATTTTTTTACTGACTAGAAGTTCTTAAGTAGAAATTACTCAGTGGAACAGAGTCACAATTGTTGATATGACTGTATATTGTACACAACTGAATACAGTGTGTTTTTTTTTTAAGTTACCTGAGAACCACTTTGTAATTCTTTGGAAAACATCATTTATCATCCATTCTGGTGCTTCCTCTCTATTCGTATTTATGATAACCCTAGTATCGTCCACAAAAAGTAACAGTTCTGCTCGATGAATGTTAAGTGCAGGGCCGTTCACATATACGGGGTGTTACAAAAAAGTACGGCCAAACTTTCAGGAAACATTCCTCACACACAAAGAAAGAAAAAATGTTATGTGGACATGCGTCCGGAAACGCTTACTTTCCATGTTAGAGCTCATTTTATTACTTCTCTTCAAATCACATTAATCGTGGAATGGAAACACACGGCAACAGAACCTGCACTGAAATGAGGATTGACACATTGTTGGATGAACCATTCGCAGAAGTGTACCCGTGGAGGCCAATCAGCTGCTGATAGTGCCTGCACACGCTGTACATGGTACGGAAACAATTGGTTCTCCCGTAGCACTCTCCATACAGTGACGTGGTCAACGTTACCTTGTCAGCAGCAATTTCTCTGACGCTGAAATTAGGGTTATCGTCAACTGCACGAAGAATTGCCTCGTCCATTGCAGGTGTCCTCGTCGTTCTACGTCTTCCCCAGTCGCGAGTCATAGGCTGGAATGTTCCGTGCTCCCTAAGACGCCGATCAATTGCTTCGAACGTCTTCCTGTCGGGACACCTTCGTTCTGGAAATCTGTCTCGATACAAACGTATTGCGCCACGGCTATTGCCTCGTGCTAATCCATACATCAAATGGGCATCTGCCAACTCCGCATTTGTAAACATTGCACTGACTGCAAAACCACGTTCGTGATGAACACTAACCTGTTGATGCTACGTACTGATGTGCTTGATGCTAGTACTGTAGAGCAATGAGTCGCATGTCAACACAAGCACCGAAGTCAACATTACCTTCCTTCAATTGGGCCAACTGGCGGTGAATCAAGGAAGTACAGTACATACTGACGAAACTAAAATAAGATCTTACATGGAAATTAAGTGTTTCCGGACACATGTCCACATAACATCTTGTCTTTATTTGTGTGTGAGGAATGTTTCCTGAAAGTTTGGCCGTACCTTTTTGTAACACCCTGTATAAGGAATAGGAGTGGATCCAAAACTGAACACCGTGGGACTACCCTTGTGACTTCTCTAGAGTCACTAAAATTGTCTACTCTTACGACATTGTTTGAATTAATCAGCACAACGTTTTTCATCTTGTTTGTTGAGTATAATTCAGACCAGCTGTGCATATAGCCATCAATCCCATAAAACTTGAGTTTTTCTAAGAGTGTAACATGATCTACACAATCAGACGCCTTGGAAAGATCACAAGCTGACGATATTTTATTACTTAAGTCTGGTACTATTTCTGGAGGAAGTGTATAAAGAGCATTCTCAGTTGAGCAGTCCTTCTGGAATCGGAAATGTAACATACTGAGTAACTGGTTTCCACTTAAATGTATTCTTGAGTACACTGCTTTTAGAATATTTTGGAATAGGACATCAGTATGGAAAATGTAAGATAAGTCTGTCTTGTCGCCTTTATTGTGACGAGGTTTAACATTTGCATATATCAACCTGTCTGCAAAAATTTCCTGTGCCAGTGATTCACTGCGTGTATCACTGTGGACATTATTTATTAACTTGGAACAACTTTTAAGAATTCTGTTTGAAACTCCATCAACACCGTATCAGCTTTTGTGTTTTTAGAATATTTATAATTCTGTTAGTTTCAGTGAGGGATGTTGGTGCTACTTCTAGTAGTTGCTTTAGGTGTTTGGAATGACATTTTCAATATGTTCCCTTGCTTCTTCGACCGGACCTTCTAATAGTATTTTTGCTGCTGCATGTAGAAAGTTGTTGAAAGTACTTGCAGCTTGTGAATTATTAGTCACGATATTGTTATTTAGTTTAACTGCTATGGTGTCTTGTACACTGACTGGCTGTACTGTCTCCTGTTTGACAATATGGCATTTATTTTTAATCTTTTCATCTGTATCACCTTTGCGAAGTATACAGCGCAACTTTATATAATCCATTCAAAATAGTCACATAATCCTTGGCAGTAATTGAGCCTTACAGAGTAACCATGGAAAGCGCGGAATACCACTGGCTGACCAATAATCACTGACTGTGGTAAGGTCTTATGGGGCCAAACTGCTGAGGTCATCGGTCCAATAATCACTCCCGCCATGTTCCACTCTTCGGACGTATACCGAACCACGAGACTCATCCGACAAAATGACTCTCTTCCAGTGCTCTGTAGTGCAGGTTTTATGGCTTCGGCACCACGTTTTCCTGTTATGGACATTTGCATCACTAATGAGTGGTTTCGCAATTCCAGCTCTCCCTCCTACAACCTACTTTTGGAGCTCCCTTCGTGAGAGTGCAGCATGCAGTTCTGCAGTGATTCTTGCAGGTGCTTTTCCACCTCTTATTTTTCGTCACAATCCTCTTGTTGGGAAACACCCTACTCATGCCATATAGAATTCATATGCTTTCCATTGTGTGCCAGCCTAGTCCGCTGTAACTAGGTATGACGTCACGAATGTTGTGCAATATCTTAAATATAAAGTAAATAATCTGAAAAGTTGATAGCATGTCAGGAATAATGCTAAAATGATAATGTGTTAAGTTTCAGGTTAGTAACTTTAACAGTTTTAAAAATTTGGACGTTTTATGTAAACATCATCGGTGTAACAGGAAGGAGCTAGAAAGTTCAAAATTTATATTCAGATTCTTTTTGCGCCGTAATTTAATGGAAACAGCATGCTGGATCTCACAAAGTAATATTTTGGTTGAAATTCATGATTTTCTGTTTTGTGTACTAAAAGTACAGAAGCAAGATTGATTAAGTAAGTGATTAGATAAAGCTAGGATGTTTAGATTTAGGTAGATTGGGGATGCGCTATAATAACAAATATGTGAGCAATTTCAAAGAGGTAGCTATAAAACTATAGCTGTAGCGTGTCTCCAACGGGCAAGTTCAGAGGTCATCTATTGCATGCCATACAACAAAAATAATTCTCTCGCCAAAAGTATTTAACCTAGCCACATTAGAATTTTATTATAGATACTTAAAATGTGTGCTGATTGCACAATTCAGTTGAGTGCCTCATTGGCCTTCAGCGAATGAGGCAATTAATTATTTAGTAACTTGTAGTGGTGTTCTACTAGCCCGATCGGCTGGTCAAGAATGCAAATTTTTCCGGCTGCGCCTTCAGTGGTCCGCATCGTGCCTATATAAATAAGAGCGTGCGAGCTAGTGTAAGGGCCCCCGCCTCCTCGATTTCTACACCATCTATGACCGTCCTATCGCCCTCACCCACACCCTTAAGTACCGTGGTGTCACCCTCGACTGTCGACTCTCCTGGACCCCCCATGATCCAAGCCAAGGCACGCTCCCGACTCTGCCTCCTCAAGCTCCTTTCCGGCTGTACATGGGATCTGAACCCCTCCACCATCCTCCATACCTGTAAATCCCTCATTCGCCCTATCCTTTGATACGCCCACCCTACCTTTTACAAATCCCTTCAGATCCTAGAACGCCATGCTCTTCGCCTCGCCTATCGCATCCGTCTCCCCTCCCCCACGTGGATCCTGTACGACCTTATTTGGTTCCCCCACCTTCACCTTTTCCTCGAACAGATACGGATCCTCTACACCTCCCGTAAACTCGATCCTCCTCACCCGCTGGTCTCTCCCATCCTCTCCCGCCCACATCTGCTACCGCACCTGTATTTCCACATCCCACCTGCTCTCCATCTCTCCACTCTCCATACCCTCTCCCGAGGTGGCTTCCGCCAGCTCCCGCTCCCTGATGATGCCCTCCTCCCCTTCTACCAACTTTGATCCTCCCTCGCTCTTCCTGTGTTTGTTCCTATGGGCACCCTCTCTCCCTTCTCTCCCCCTTCCATCCCTCCTCCCTTTCTCCCCACTCCTTCTCCTGGCTTCCCCTACCCCCATACCTCCATTCCTCCTACCATCTCCTCTGCCATTGGCATCTTTGGTCTCCCCTCTCCGTCCCCCTCCCCCTCCTCCCTCTCTTGCCAGGTCCCCGGACTCGAACACGTTATGTGGACATTCGCCCGCCAGAGATCATCGCCACCAGTTTCTCGTGTGTGTGCTATCGTGTTTGTGTTCGCCGTCACGCTCCTCCGTTCACCTGTGCCGTCGAAGTCGTCAGTGTTTGTGCGCCATGCCGACAGTTTTTAGTGTGTTTTTCGTCGAGTGTGAACGGCTTCGTGTTTTTTGTATTCTGTGTCTACTGTTTTTTGCCCGCCAATTTGTTCAGTCTTTTATGTGTCTTCTGTATGTTTTCTCATTGTCAAATCTGAGGCTGTAGAGCAGCGTAGGATGCTGCTGCCAGCCCACCTTATGTACAGGTGATAAAATAACCATAAATGGGGAAAAAACCTAGTGTAAGGGCCCAGACACGTCGGGGAGGAAGGTCTGCTCCCTGACGAACAGTTAGGCTTCAGGAGGGGCAACTGCACGCAGCAGCAACTGCTTCAACTGGTAGAGCAGGCGATGGGGGCGCTGGAGCGTCGCGAGTATCTTGGGGCTGTACTCCTGGACGTTTCCAGAGCCTTCGACAGAGTGTGGCACGACGGCCTTGTGTATAAACTACTTACACAAGGCCTACAGGTATCGCACGCCCGCCTGCTCAAATCCTACCTGACTGGGCGCACCTTCCACGTGCGCGCCGACGACGGGACGTCGACGGCACGCCCCATAGCAGCTGGAGTACCGCAAGAGTCCGTCATCGGCCCCTTGCTCTACTCACTATACACCGCCGACGTCCCGAGGAGGCAAGGCTTGCACGTTGCGCTCTACGCTGACGATACGGCGCTCTACGGCAGAAGCATCAACGCCAGGCTGGTGCGTCACCGTCTGCAATCGGCTTGCGATGTCCTCGGGGCTTGGGCCACCAATTGGCGGCTCAAGTTCAACGCAGCCAAAAGTCAGGCGGTGATCTTCACCAGAAAGAAGATTCCTGCTGACCTCCAGCCACTCAGCATCATGGGAGGCCCCATTCCATGGTCGAACACCGGACGCTACTTAGGCGTCACTCTGGACCGGCGCCTGACGTGGAAGGCGCACTGCGAGGTGCCGGGTCTAGCAGTGTATTTAACACTAAATTCTAGAATCTACACATGTAAATGATGCTCTAAGCCCCCCCTATTCTAACTCCGACTTTTGCTGTTGCACAAGGATTAAAAAAATATACGCGAACTGACTGTAATCAACCCTGCAAGTGGAGTAGAAAAGAGTTTGGCACCTGCAATAATTTAATTTGATAAATAAGTTAAATAAAGGAAGGTTTCATTAACGTAGTGAGAAATGATGGGTTGCTCTACCGATTAACAGAATGAAAGTTCTGTCCAAAATAACAATATGATTTATTAAGACTAAACACAAAACAATAAACAAAAACACATGAAACATTTATAAAACATCAAATTGGATACACAAACAAACGCTGTGAAGGTGAAGTTGTCCCTAAACTAGATTGTGAGGTTTATGACGAAGTGGTATGTGGAGCCAATTCCTTGCCACTCAAATCTTAAGAGAGACACACAGCTAACCCAACATTAATTGCTGCTACTCAAGACAGAACAAAGTTAGAAAAAGACGAACAGGCGCACTCTGCTGGGCTCTGATTATCACCCAGGAAAATCCCTATCTGCCGGTGCTGCGGACATACATTACCAAACTGTCTTCTTATCTGCCAGAACACGATCTGGCGTACCGGAGGCGAGGGCTGGTTGCTTAGATGTCCTCGACCGAAAGGCGAGAGCCGACTCCCTAGAGGACCCGTACATGCCGAACACCGAACATTCCCGCCCCCACGATAGTGGCCGTGGTTAAACGCTCCAATCAGCAACTCGAAAACCGGCGGAAAATTCCACTCCATTGCCGGACCACTACCATTCCACCAATGGAGATTCTTGGCGCCAATTTCTGCGCTGATTTTGCTATGTCATGGAGCTATGCCCTGAGCAAGCCAATCACAGTTACTATTTTGCAGAAAGCGCGGGAATTTTCCCGCCACAACTGCCTGGGTACACAAGTCATTCCCACGCCTCGCTGGTAGCCCGCCAGAAAGTGTTTTCGCTAAGTTTCTGCGAAGTAACGGAACCTCTAGCCCAGCTGCTACTTCAGGCCCCTCCGGGCGTGTCTTTTGACAATGTCGGCGTCTGGAAAGCATTCACTCGACTGCCTCACGCCCGTCGGCTTAACTCTCTCGAGATCACCAGAGCCCGCCTGTCACCAGACCACGTGGGTGACGAGAGACGCTGCGTGGGAAGTCCGCGTGTGAAGGAATAGCAACTTTCCACCGCATGCAATTAGAGAGGAGAATCGTAAGATAGAAATATGAGAGGGGGCTCATGCCACCTCTCAGGCGCACATCAGGGAAGTGAGGGGTAAAGCGCGTGGCAGATTGCGCTTGTTGTACCCCTTACTCAACCCAGGGACGACCCTGCCCCCACACTGTGGCATAACCCTGTACCTGACACTCATCAGGCCTGTGTTAGAGTACGCTGCTGTGGTGTGGGGCAACGCTGCCGACTCGTCCATCGCCAGGCTGCAGACGGTCCAGAACAAGGCGCTTACGTCAGCGCTTCTCCTGCCACGAGACTTCAGCACCGGAAAACTCCACAGAGTAGCTGGAGTCCCGCTGCTCGAGCACCGATTCCGGCAGGCGGCGCATCGTTTCTACGCGGCCGCCCGGATGTCGGAGAACGAGCTGATACACACCTTGGGAAACCAAGTGCACTGGCGCCCGACCAAAAGGTGGCCAGACCTGATGCTGGAGTGAAGGCGCGCCGCAACATGAGAAAGATGAAGTAAAAGGACAAACGCAACGTGAGGAAGATTCCGCCCAGAGGACTGCTACAAACTCACCCAGGCAGAAGTAGGAAAGGCGTGATCCGCTCACCCTACAACACACCGGAGTACGAAGCTCCTTGCATTTGCGTAGCGTAGTGTAAGGGCCCAGTTCTCTTCTAGATTCGTATCAGCGCGCACTCTGTGTCGGAAGCCGCGTCGCATTTGTGCAGTTGCCAGGAACAGCCTTTGATGTCGTATTATGTAACTCGGTATGCACATAACAATGAGTTCCGCGTTGGGGTAAAGTGTTAATTATGGAACGACTCCAGTGATTTAGTCTCAGGTTGCGTATGTCATATTTTCACAAGTCGCCGCAGGACAGGCTTTCTACCATTACTAGCGTGGCATTTGATGAGTATTAACATCAAATTTTGGCGAACATTCACTTTGAACATTTAAATCGGTAACGATTATTGAACAGTTTCGGTATCTAGGGATAATAGGATCTGCGCAATAGACTCTGAACACCTCTGATGGTACAACTGCTGATATGGGTAATCATTTGTCTGGAATTTTATACTTTATAGTTTTCAGAATATAGTGAAAATTATTATAGTAAACAACATTTTCTATGAATCCCAGACATCATCCTACATCCTCAGAGTGATGAACTGCAATAATAAATAACGCTAATTCTCCATGAGAGTGAGCACAGTGAACTCTAATTACAGGCATCACGGTTTGGCTAATCACTTTCTGGTTGCCAACATTGTAGTTAGAGCCTGTGTTGAGAACGACAACATACAATAGGAATATATATAACTTATTTTCCTCCTACCACCCCACACTCTCAACGACTGTCCATTATGATCACTCAACATGCACTTTCGTCCGCGTTGTGAGTTAGCTTTCCCTGTGTGCGGTATAAGACTTCGATACGGTAGCACCTGAATATTTCGGCTACCTCCGTTACGGAAACACCCACGTTACAATTACCAACAATTTGATGTCGTTCGAATTCACTTACCTCCTACATAATGCACTCACGACTACACATAACACTGTTCTGACCACGACTGACACTCGGAACGTATTGAGGAGTCTGCAGTGTTCCACAAGTGACGTTCGTGGTCAAATATAACAGCCAAACCTGCAGGCCTGCCTAGCATCTGCATTTAGGTTCAGACATGTTTCTCTAACGGTGTCTCCATAATTTTGTCTACCCCTTGTATACCACACGTGACAGTTAAGCACTCAGATTACTGTGATCTTCACAGCTCGCACCTATTGTCACGAACTGATGGCGTCAACGACTGCAGACAGTGTCCACTGTCTTTAAGTAGAATTCCTTTTGTCACTCGCTTCTATCTGGCATATACCAAGCGAACACTCGATACCGAAATTACACTGACGAGCTAAAAACATTACAACCACCTGCTTAATAGCTTTTGTTTTCCGTCTTTGGAACGAAATACATCTCTCATTTTGCGCATCATAGAGGCATTAGATGTATACGAACAGGTTTTGTAATTCACGTAAATAAAGGGCCGCTGATTTACGTACGCGGTGATGGCGCCCGATGGTGACCCAGATGGGTTCCATAGGATTTACATCATGGGAATTTGGTCGCCGGAACATCAACGTGAGTTCACTATAATGCTCCTCAAACTACTGTCACACGCTCGAACAGTCCACAGGTGTACTGGCAGTACACCCGTGGACTGCTAGAGCAAGGAATATGCCCGGAGAAACTGAAGAATCGGCTCCGAGACCATTTAACTTCTGGTATTCTTCGCCATTACGACAATTCAAATTCTTACAATTCTCCGTCTCTTGGCATCCAATGGTCCACGTCTCACTCCCTTTCAGCACCCTATGCCAGGCATACGGTTCTCTATCCTCACTTTCGTATCAACTGTAGCACATAGATATACAGGGTGAGTCACGAGGTTTTCTCCCGGTTTCTGGAGGGTATTCCTTAGGTCATTTTGAACAAAAAATGTAAATAAAGTAATGGGATCAGATCCATAATTAAGGAGCTACAGTAATTCAAAAACTCAGGAAAATGGCAGAAAAAACTTTAATTGTAGGGTTTCACTACTGACGTTGCGGCTTCGAAAATGCGTTGTATAAATTCTTCTCATGTTTCCACCTTAACTTCGTACACGATGCCTTTCATCCACCCCTCAGATGCAGTGACGTAGGGGTATTAAATCTGGGGATCTGGAAGGCCAGTTGATTGGGCCCCCCGCGACCTATCCATAGATGTGGAAATTGCTGATTAAGATAAGTTGTTACCACATGGTGGAAGTGTGCAGGTGGCCCGTCATGTTGGACGTACATGTGGCGTCTTGTTTCCAGTGGAACATATTCAAGAAGGTGCAGTAAGCATTCTCGTAAAAAGTTACCGTACATCTGATCATTTAAATTTCCCTGGAACATAAACTGTCCCGGTAACTGGTCACACACAACACCACACCAGACATTGACACTGAATCTGCGTTGAAACTGAGATACTACCGTGGCATGTGGATTTTCGTCTGCCCAGAAATGCATGTTGTTCATGCCCTTCTTGTAAAGGTTGCCTCAACACTGAACATTATGAAGCGATAGAGCTGACGGTTTCCATTTCACCAGTTACAAAAGTGCAAACGGTCGACACAATCATGTGGCTCTAAATAGTGAACCTCCTGCACATGAAAAGTATACAGTCCATTCTCATGAAGAACCCTACATACCTTAGATTGTGAAACGTTCAATCGGATAGCTAGGCGTCTTGTACTAGAACGAGGACTCCATTCTACTGAATTAAGAATATTTAACTGTTCTTGAACGTCACGATGTCTTTCGGAGTGAATACGAATACTGGGAAGAGTACCAGTTTCTAGGAATGTTTCATATGTTCCACTAAATGTTTTGGCACTCGGAATCCTACGATTAGCATACTGACGGTGATATTCGGCAACAGCGGCTTTCGTATTACCATTACAGAAGTCCAAACTGTACACCATCTCTCCATACTCCTGCGATGAAAACTTGTACGGCATCGCAAAGTGTACTGCACACAGGAGACAATAAGAATAAACAGAGACTGCACTATCAAAAACGTGATTGTTATGCAAATGTACCACTCGCTGCACTTGTCTACCTAAGACCGATCGTGTGTCCTGTGAACACAGGTGTAGTGCTCCATACACCGTGGCAAGTTTCGGAACTATGTTGTAGCTCCTATATTATGGATTTGATCACATTACTGTATTTAAATTTTTGTACTAAATAACCTAAGGAATAACCTCCAGAACCGGGGGAACCCGCTGTTTGCTTTTACCTTTGTCAATCTTCCTTTGATATCTATAGCTACATAACTATTTCGCTAACCACCATATGGTGCGTGGCTGAAGATACATCGTACCACTGCCAATCATTCGCTTTCTTATTCTATTCGCAAGTGGAGTGAGATCGTATATACGTCTCCGTAAGAGAACTAAATTTTCTTGCCTTGTCATCACTGTCCACAAGCAAAACCTACCTTGGTGGCAGTAGCACCGTTCTCCAGTCAGACGCAAATGCCGATACTCTAAATTTTTCCAATAGTGCTTCATGAAAAAAATGTCGTCTTAGCTCCAGGGATTCCCATTTAAGTTCCTGAAGCATCCCCGTGATACAAACTTGTCGATAGAACTTACCAGTAACAAATCTAGCAGCTTGTCTGTGGATTGCTTTTATGTCTGCCTTTAATCTGATCTGTCTGGGATTACAAACACTCGAGAAATACTCAAGATGGGTCGCACCAGTATTCTATATGCTGTCTCCGTTATAGATGAGCTATACTTTCATAGAATTCTTCCAATAAACCGAAGTCGACCATGGGTATCAGCATCAGAAATACCGGAAGGAAATATTGTAGCCCAACCATAATTATACAAATTCATCATGTTGGTAACATCGGAATCGATTGATGCTGTTTGCAGATGATCATCTCCTTTACAGAGAAAGTTGTAATGTCAGAAAACTATTGGAAAATTCCGAAAGACCCAAAGAAGATCGACACATTGGCCGATTGGCAGTTGGCCGCAGCATAAATTGATGTAATGTGTTTCACGCTGGTACGTGTGAGCTTATTCCCAAACTATCCCGTAAGGCGTTTTGTAATTTAATATGCAGATCCAAGTAGTAAGTCACGTCAGTTCTCTAACGCTGCATGAAAACTACAAGCAATAATAAGAGCTGCCAGTGATTTCTTTTCTAATTACTTCCGTATGTGTTTTCCTGGTGGTACAATGAAGGCCACTTGTAATTACTAAAGCACTGGCGCTTTCATCTGGCTGGCGAAAGGGATGATTTACTTTGAGTAATGGCACTAGTTCTAAAGGTACTTTGTTTTGCTGAAAGCCCGTCCTGGGCAGGTAGCGTGCAATGCAGAGCAGTGTGTTAGCCTAGCTCATCAAGGACATGGAGTGAGGATGGCCAGTGTACTGAAAGCTTCACTGTGCGAGAGGTTAGTGCAATGCTTTTTAGTAGAAATAAAAATTTGAAAGACAGGAGAGAACATGAACCTATAAATAAAAGGAACAGCCATTAAGTACAGACAAGGCTAGCTGGCGTTTTTGTTCTAGTAAGCGGTTCTCAGGTTGGCATACAGTAATTATTTTCGTAATGGCGGGAGTTGCTGCACGTGTATACATGGACATCTTCTGATTGGTCATGACTGAAAATCTGTCATGTATTCAGGGATATTTTCTGCCTTCTTACCCACACCAAGAGATAAATAGACCTCATTAGTTAACCATAACAGAATCTGCAAGAGTAGGATACTGTTAAGCTTGTTTATGAAATTATTATTGATCGTAACTCACAGGACTCTTGCAGTTGGCCAACAAGATTCTAGCGCTCGAAGACCCAAACAAGCGAGTAAGGAGACTTCTCTAGTGAGTGCCATAAAAAACACTTGGCGGAGGGACATCGTAGAGGACACTTTCTTTGAGATATCATAGAGGTGGAGAGTGACAAGTCGCTGACTTGGAACAGAATTGAGGGTTATACAGGTCTGCAACATAAAAATTGTTTCAAATTTATTAAGTGATTTTTATAGTATTTTCAGCACTGCTTTCGGGAAAAATAGTGAAAAAATTTCGTCACGTAAAGTTTTTTCACAAACTGCTTGTCTAGTTTTAGCTTTTTTCGATATTTCAGCACTCTTGTGAGTTTGAATTTTGGTTTTTGGGGTCTCCATAAACTGTTATTTAGCCGTTTTATATTAGATATACCTGAAATAGAGAGTAACTATGAGAAACCAGCAGTATTTTCATGTCAGTCTCTGTCTATCGCACTGCCCCTTCCCCCGCCATCACCAAGCAGTGAGCTTCTGCTATTGTCCTTCATTTCACAGTACCTCTTCACTCTGCGCTGTTCACGTGTTGCCGGCCGAAGTGGCCGTGCGGTTAAAGGCGCTGCAGTCTGGAACCGCAAGACCGCTACGGTCGCAGGTTCGAATCCTGCCTCGGGCATGGATGTTTGTGATGTCCTTAGGTTAGTTAGGTTTAACTAGTTCTAAGTTCTAGGGGACTAATGACCTCAGCAGTGGAGTCCCATAGTGCTCAGAGCCATTTGAACATTCTGTTCACGTGTTGTTGTTACTAGTGCTTTAAAGTAGTGACTTCTTTCTTGTGTTGTGAAGTTGTTTTATGGACAATGGACAATGGCTACCACAGGATGTATAAACTCGCCAGATTGCTTCTAATACATTTGTGGTAACTATATCGTTAGAAAGCAACAAAGAAACATTTGCGATTTTGTTGAAAATGTATATTTCGCCTATTTTGGTATAAATTCAGACGATTAAGATAAGCCTCGGGCCCCACACAAAGTTTTTTCAGTGTGTGTTGAACAACTGAGGCAATGGTTTCAACATAAAACACAGTCCCTACGTTTTGGAATACCAATGGTTTGGCGGGAGCCCAAAAATCACAGTGGAAACTACTATTTTTGTTTTTGCAACATACGAGGTTTCAATTTGAGAAACAGAAAGGATGTTTCTTACCCTAACATTCAATCGGCCATTCGCCCTCTTCCTCACGGACCTGAAGTATCAATACCCTCTCCTCCAGATTCTCTGGATGATACAGATGATAACGAGCCATTGGCTCAGCAAGGTGATAGTGAAGAAGACAGAGATTGCTACAATCCTGGCACAACCGATCCCATTCCATTCTCACAATCTGAAGAATCGGCAGAGGTTTTATGATCTAGATTGAACATTTGTTGGCTCCGGGTACATCCTTTTCTTGGTATCGATCGAGGGAAAAGGAGTTTGTATTTTTCTTCTCTCAAGAAGGTGACCTGTTGTTTTGCAGTGATGTTCCTCGACTTATGGTACGTTTCGAAATAGAATATGCTCCTGGTGAGTGGAGACTTTTTATTGATTCTTCAAAAAGGAGCCTTAAAGCAATACTTCTACACAATGGCAATAAGCATGCTTCTATAGCAGTTGGACGCAAGGTTCACTTAAAAGAATGTTACGAAAACCATGAACTGGTTTTAAGCAAACTCTGCTATTCAGACCACAAATAGACACTGTGTGTTGATTTAAAAGTGATTTCAATGCTGCTTGGTCAACAAAGTGGCTATACAAAGTTCCGTTGCTTTGTCTGTGAATGAGACAGAAAGCAACACTACATAAAGAAAAGCTTGACCCTTGAGAAACATTTTACAGGTAGGGGTTAAAATGTTGAGAGGAAAAGCCTTGTTTTCTCCACCACTTCACATTAAGTTGGGGCTGATGAAACAATTTTTTAAGGCATTGCCAAAAGAAAGGGAGTGTTTTACATATATTTGTGGACAGTTTCCTGGTTTATCCGAGGCAAAGCTAAAGGAAGGAATCTTTGCCCGACCAGACATTAGAAAACTAATGAGAGA
The DNA here is from genome assembly GCF_021461395.2 of Schistocerca americana. Taxonomy (NCBI): domain Eukaryota; kingdom Metazoa; phylum Arthropoda; class Insecta; order Orthoptera; family Acrididae; genus Schistocerca; species Schistocerca americana. The sequence goes on from NC_060121.1 coordinate 851,301,016, forward strand.
TCCCAACTTTGTGAACAAAATGGAAAAAAAAGAAAAGGCAGCATAGGTATCTTTTAAATTAGTTGTTGCCGGTCTCCTAGGAAACAAAAGAGATCCAATCTACAAGACAATAGTCGCATACAGGCTCGACAACTTTAAGAAGATGGGCTGTAAAATGAGCTTAAAGTTCATTTTCTCCACTCATATCTTCCCTGCACACCTTGGTGAAGTAAGTGAAGAGCAGGGCGAAAGATTCCACCAAGACACCAAAGAAATGGAAAGAAGATATCAAGGAAGGTGGAACGTCAACATGATAGCGGACTACTGCTGGATGATAAAAAGGGATGATCCTCAGCGAGTCCACAGCCGGAAAAACAATAAAAGAAGCTTCGACAGAAAGTGAAAGCGTTATTATAATTACTTATCAGCTTAAAGAGAAATGGAAGTGTACTGAAAATGTAGTTTGGAACATCATTTATAAATAAAATAAAATGTTATAACGTTGGAAAAAATGTGATACATTTCTCAAATTTTGTTATTATACCCAAAAATACACCCTTTTTTGTGAGAAAACCTGACTTGATTGAAAAAAAAGTATTGTATTTTAGAAATCAGTGTTGAAAAGTAGATAAAAGTCAGTTATCAAATTTCAAACAACTTTCAAAAAATATTTTTTTGCAGGCCTGTGTTATTAGCCACCACTGCAGCCATCTTCGGCCATCGCATTAATTAGAGTGGTAAACACGGACCATCTTTGCATCCAGCGAGACAGGCCAAGTATGAAGTCAGCTAATGTCTATCAGGGTTTCGTTTTGCTGATGTAGGCAGCGAGATTCTCGCGCCATGCTTTTAGGTGAGAATGCTGGAGTTTGTTCATGTTTCCTTCTTTTATCCTTTAATCTTTTCAGCAATGATTGCCCTATTCGTGACATAGTTTTGTATCATTGTTCGTGTATCCACTCACCTATGTCACAGATATTTGTAATCCCTTGTCCACTAATTGATTCTTGGTATTCTTGATCCTGAGGGTAAAACATTTTTAATATCAATTGGTAATACCAGGTTGTTATAATGACTTTTGCGTTCCTTCCGTAGCTTGATAGATACCGTTATCATTATGTCTATTTCAGATGCCATACCTATACTTTCATGTTTAATTAGGCCACACCTAGTAATATTCGTTTAATAAGCCGTTACCTGTTGTGTGATCTTGTTTCATTTAAATTTGCATGATCTTATGAGGGGTTTTCCATACCTATAAGTCTCTTGGGATGGAATCTGCAGCATCTCAGGATTAGTTAAACAGCTCAATCGACACCTCGCAACATGAATCTTCGAAGAAATACACTAGTATTTGATCGCTCTATTGGCCACAAATCACTGATCTAATGTGGAACGAACACCCAAAACTAGTGTTGGAAATGGAATAGGATGGCCAGACGCTGGGCACTAAAAATGTAGTAAATTCAAGGTAGTATTGAATCAGTAACAGTAACAGAATCTCTTAAACGACTTTCAGAATGACCGCCCAAATGCTTCTCTGAATGACTCTGCGTAAGATCGTTTGAATAAAAAAAACATTTGTCTGAATCACCTCCGTATCCTCTCTCAGAAAGAACCTTCAAACTACGGTATTTTCCATATCTCTCTAAAAAATTCTGATAATGATCAGACCACTCTGTGAATCATCCCTGAGTACACATGCTGAATAGTTTTCTTTTTTCTCTTACTCTGGCCGTTCAGGACACTAAATTTCCCGTTATATCATCTTGTCACGGATGAGCCCAGTTTGTGTCACCCAATTGAAAATCAGCTCTGACTAACCTCACGTTTTCACTGTTTGTTGCACGGTGCCAAAATTTTCGATCCTGTTTCGAAAAACTCATGAGTTGCGGCTGTGTAGAGGATGTGAACTCAGCCAGTTTTCCCATGGCGTCTCCAGTGACAGCAACATCCACTGCCCACGACTAGGTGCCTTGTTGCTTCTACGCCTCGAGGAAACGGATGCGTATGTCTGTTGGTCCATTCTCCGCATTCCTGAACCGCCAAGAAGTAGCAGCCTAATGACCAATCCGTTTGTTTGTAACGAGCTGGCCTCTAAGCCCTCTGCTCATGTGTCTTGGGCCCTCGGGAACTCGACTCATTTATCTGACAGTCTTTAAATGGGACATCCATTTCAGAGCGAAGCACAGCACTTGAAAACCGCACCTGCTGAGGAAAGTTCCACGATAGTAAAGCGCAGGTTATAATTTCCCTATACTAGTAAGTTGATTAGTGTTACACTTTCACGGAATTAATGACCGTGTTGGTATAACTAATAGACTTTAAACACTTAGTTCCGTCTACACGTCATTTTATATGGACAGTATGGACTAGAAAACAGTATTTGTACATGGATTCACATATCAGTTGTAATAGTTTGTAGCTAGTTTGTAGCTAGGGATTAGGAAAAGAGTTGTAGGACACGTTAGGTGACTAGGGTTAGCAACTTCGTTGCAGCACGCGATGGTAAAATCCCACTGAGTCATGTACTTCTTCAGGTATAAAGAAACTGCACGTTGTCTGGAGGCGCCGACGCGATGAGCACCGGTGGTAATGGCGTTGATTAGTACTGCCCAAGTGCGGCTCTGCATACAAATTGCTGTAATATAATTCAGCTATCCTCTTCCAAACACCACAGAGCATTGTGCAAACATTCGATACTGCATTAAGCTAGTAGTACGTCCACCGGAGGCTCATTTCCAGTAAATTTGCAATAATGTAGGCTCGCTTCCACTTCAAGGTGTTGACATTCTAAAGAATGACTGACTAATGAGCCGTTCTTCTCTCCGCGCTTTCACTAGGCGCCCACACGGCTTTTACTTCGGCCCACTAACCACATCTTATTCACAGAGGAACATCCTTCGAGCTTTTCACAATGAATTTCTACCTATAGACCTCTATTCGTGACTCGCTAAGAGAACCAACAGTTTTCGTACATAAACTACAAGTAAAATATTCATAATTAATACAAATATTAAGAACTATACAGTTATGAACGGAAAATAGCAAAACAACTATAGTTACATTAACGTTACAAAGTGCTGGTGTTACAGGCTGCACTGGAACCCTTTTGTTCAGAGCGTTGAATTGCGAAATACTACATTACTTGTTGGAAAAACAAGTGGAAGTATGACACATTGGAATAATATAAAGAAAATGAAAGATACCCACGAAAGAAGTGGCATAGAAATCACTCGTTAGAACGATACTTCAGTATTGCTTACTAGTACGTGACTCGATCAGATTGGATAAATAGAAGAGACAGAAAAGATCCAACGGAAACAGCCGCATTTCATAACGGGTTCATTTAGTAAGCATGAGAGCATTACAGAAATGGGACATAAACTGCCTGGCACTAAAATAGCACGATACTTAAGTGCGGATTCATATACCGGTCAGGCACACTGAATTCAGTTCACTTAAATAACCAGAAATGAAACGAAAACATAGACAGAGTGCGTTAAAGTCAGCAATAAACTCAAAAATTATGTACAGGTATTTGGTACGTGTAATATTGCGAAAAAATTTTGTAGTAATTTTACGAATGCGAGTCCATCCATGTAAACAATACACGATATCAGAATAAAATATGTCAACTGCAACTTACCTTTGTGCAGCAAAAAGGCAGTACAATACATACAAAAATAACTGGCAGACTTTCGAGCAGACAGTGGTGTCCTATACAACGATACCTACTCCTTTTAAGTATCTAATAGCAGTGGAACAAAGTTTGTATGGCACCACTCTCCATTGTTGCCAAATTTATTCAACATGGCGGATCCAAGATGGCGTCATGGCGGGAAGTTCTAATTTTTGCGGGAAAATAGATCAATTGAGCTACCTCCACTAACCTAACCCCCTCCCCTCCCGACATCCCCCCTCACCACTCCAGAAAATGGCAGGAAGTTCAAATTCCAGCAGGACAATGCAGCACACCATGGAGACGTACTCTATCCTAAGAAAATGATGGCAAAGTAGTTCACTTGCGCTGCCTCCAGTAACCTAAGTGATCCAACCACCACCTCTTTCTAGGAATTGGCGGGAAATGGACTCAGCCTCTGCTGGGCTGCTGGATAGGAAGGACATAAGTCTTTATATTGCATGCAATGTTTATTTAAACAATTTGAGGCAGTAGCTCTATCCAGTGTGTTGACCATGAGGTCTGCAATCGAACTGACCTAGTACACAGTACTGCCACCCAAAAGTGTTGTTGTCCCTCCCATGATGTAATCCAAGATGGCGGTCTCAGATGGGGAAAATAGCAGGAAAAGGACTCAGCCTGTTCTGGGCTGCTGGAGAAAGGAAGGAGTGTACTTTATTTTGGAACGATTTATTTAGCGATGGGTTTCATGTAGTTTATTTATTACACTGATACAAATCACTCGCCCTGACATGCTTGGAGTCACAGTACACAGCATACAGAAAGGCTAACTACTCGTAAATTATCTAAATAACGCAGTACACTCATGTACAGACATGCAAACAACTCTTAAACTGTCAAGATAATGCTTGCTAATCGTCAACTGTTGAAATCATGCATTGCACAGCCTGCAGACCTGTTCAAAAAATAATGCAACAGACACGAAAACAACTCACAAATTATCAAAAGGTAATGCTTAAACAGCACAAAATAATACAGTGCACAAACACTTACTGCACGTAAAATACACTATCGAACATATAGTCAACTATAATGAACTGCCCCCCTACAGAACTCCAAGGCATGCTGGGATGCATACTCATACTGGTACAATACGCAAGACACCTCTGGGCTGTGGGTGCATGTTTACCATTGCTGGCATGTCACAGGTCATGCTATAGAAATCAGTTCCAATGCTTCCCAGAATAGCACTGGGTGTGTTGTTCCTAGCAACTCTAATGGGACATGCGAGCTGTGTCTAGCCATACACATGTCTACCTCCACAGCATGGCTGATGCATCACCGCAAAATGTTCGTGTGGCGACTCATCATCTAAAAAGTACTCAATGTTATCCTGACATCACATGGCTATATAAATAAGAGCCCCTGGAAATTGGTAAAGTGCAGCATAAATAGCTAATGGCCACTTTTGTTGGAACTTTCGTGATGTATCAACCTATATGCATGGAACTCCTTGTCCTAACATGTTTACAAAACTAGCCCACAATAATGCCAAATGCATTCCTCTTGATGGTCCTAACATGCCACACTGTCCATCACATGGTATCCTTCCTGTGAATGAATGGAGATTACTGATGGGCTCATACTGAATTTACCTGCCGAATTACTGATGCTGCTAGTGTGAAAGCACCATTCGACTTTTTCCTTCTTTCTGCAGGAGAGTCTTCCAGCAGCAAAACTAATTGGAACAGATCGCCATCTTGCAGTGACAGTTAAATCCTGCAAAAGTGAACTACAAATCGTCAAATAGTGGAAGATAATTGCTCAATTATGCTGCTGTGCCAATGAGAACGGAAGCTTGAAAATTAGAGAGTGAAACCGATGTCCAATACAGCAATATATCACCGTGTACCGTGTTGATGTAGTAAACATACAATTATTATCCTGTGCCATACAAAATCGCCCATTTTGCATCATGTATATAGCTATCGACCGCCAGACACTCGTACATATACCGCAAAGACAGACAGCATAAATACTGTAGGTATACTCCTCACTGCACTAGATATTCCCCATGAGGTCAGTGCAGTCATCCAATCCCAACACATGACCAGAGCACCCTCAGCAGACTGAAGTCACTCTCAGAACGGTTGTACAAATGCAGGGTCAGCTCCCTCAGTACAAAGGCGTTACTGTTTCTGGCCCTGACATGCTTGCTTACTTGCTTTTTATACCCATCTATAGACTCTGGGATTACCAGAACATATGTAATTTCACATGGTTGGCCAGAATATCATGCCATTTTCGCGTGACACTCGTACATATACCACAAAGACTGGTGTACAAAGGCATCACCATTCCTGTCCCTAACCTGCTTGCTTGCTTTCTGAACCAGTCTCCATACTGTTGGATTGCAAGAACACATGTATTTTCACATGGTTTGCCAGAATATTATACCATTTATACGGTACTCCTTGATATTAAACTCATAGCAATATCGCTTGCATAGCAGTATTGCTTGTTCAACGTAATTCTGAAGATATAGACTGGAGATTATTTCTCTAGAAACCCGAAACTTTAGCGAGGTGGAGCGTGCTGTGGACCACTGAGTAACTAGAAACTTATCCCATCTGCAAAGACATTTACATTAAAACTCGAAAAAAAAAGAGGATGCTGGTATTTCTGCTCACAAATACTGATGTCGGTGATGTAACAGATTCTCAATCATTCCTATAATTTAGAAAGTCAACTAAGGTATTTCTCATGTCTAGAGAACCAGCAAACATGTCTTCCATCATAACCGATCTTCTCACAGCTAAATAAAGGCGCAAAATGAGTAGAAGCAGTCAACTGAACAATTCACATGTGAGGGAATAATGGTCCAGCACAAACAAATGCCCATATTGAATCTTCTCAAATTTCCACATGATCACGAAAGCTGTCCAACACATTCTAAGTATTAGTTCGTTATTCGGCTGTGTAGAGGACGACATGGATAAGTCAGCTACATTCCTGCATCCCAACAGGCCTCTCCATTCAGACAGCTCCTACCATTAGCTGGAAACATGAATCATTCCTGCCACAGGTCACCAGCACTGCACGCCAAGCATGCATAGGCAGAATCATCATCTTAGGAAGCCAGCCACATATATATTTTATCACTGTACTTAAATTAAATATTACCGTCGCGGCCTCAATTGTACGATATTCAACACTGAACGAAGTATCAGTAATACACCCTGCTGACGGCTGTGGCCCTAGAAATAGAAATATCTCTACCATTCTTATGACTTTGCTGTCACAGTATTCTACCTCAAATCTAGACCTTCCCTATGACTGAACATAGTCATTTCCCTTGCACATGTCAGAATACACATACACACACACACACACAGACATACACACACACACACACACACATACATTATAAGCCTGGTGCTCAAGGCGAACTACTACTAAGTATAATACTTGGCCAGTAACGGATTGCTGGCAACACGAAATAATACTGACAGAAAATCAACGATGGGTGGACATGTCTCATAAGTATTTCCTGTGAGTGATACCACTGTGTCTTAGAAAGAGAGGTGTAATCGTCTTACAAACCGCCACATGTTAAAAAACATGACCATATTACTACCACAAGCGGTTTTGGTTCTATAGGTGCACACAAGTATTCATGTTAAAAGCTATACTGGCTTTATAAATATACTTACCGAATTACCTCCAAATGAATGGGTTTTTCCATACAAATACCATGACACTGAATATAGACCATGATCACAGGAGTGTATAGTATCTGACCAACAGTGCAGTTACACATAGCCCACGATGCAACCTCTTGATAGAATCACTCAACTTTGAAAATGATTTGGCTAAGGAATACTGTATGAAACCGGTATTTGCAACTCCCTCATGCTGCCACTAGATATTTCTCCAGTATTTGTAATGCATTCGGTCTCGATGCCATGTCATAGGTTCTGTGATATATCCACTGGGTTATAGATGAAAGTTGATTGAGATCGATCACAAGCAGTAGATGGTGTGCTAACTGAGGTCGTAAGAAATGTACACTACTTTTTCAGATCTCTAGTGTTACGCTGTCCAGTAGAAATGCTGTCTAACATTTGCAGTCAAGTCTTTCCATTCAACCACATACCTGCATTGGATCCTATGTAAGAAGTCCTTGAATGGTTACAGCCACTAATGAATCATGTTTCAGGCACTCTCAAATCCTGAAACGAGTCACCCTTTTCTAACCTATGAGCTACACTAAAATATTACACAGACCCTATGCCTCTTGCAACTGTTTCCATTTCTGCAGCTTTGTGCATGTGATAGTTCCAACTTAAGTAGGGACTGAGCATAAGTCGGAGAGAGCTGTATCTGCCACCTCCTTCTACCCGTGTAGAAACAGAATGACCTGAGTTAGTGCAACAGGGCCATGTTTTTAACCATTTGGTGAAATTGGGAACATGTTTTCGTAGCTCCGCCATCAGTGCACAATGTGTAAGGTCAGCACCAAACGAAGCATGCTCCTGCAACACAAGGTAGTATAAAAGGCAGTACAACAACTGGGCTAAGGACGAAGATTTTGCTACATCATTGTGGAGCATCCCCAAAGTACATACAAGTACTGCTGTCTGAAGCGGATCCACGTCCCACAGGACCCACTCACATCCATCACCCCAACATGCTATCTTCATAATTCTATACCATCCAACAGAGAACACATTGCGAACTATAAAATCTCCTCTAACTTCATCCGATAGAGAATTAGATATCATTTTTACCACATCTTTCTTCTCCCATATATCGAAAACAAATACTGCCTGCACTCTAGCATCGAGCACATGTGACGCTCCTATTAAATATACAGCCATTGATCCATTGCACCAGTGTAAAGTTGCATAGCCAATACTGTAGGAGGATGACAATATCCCACACACTATACTATAAGTCGAAGAAACACTCCCTGTGACCCTGTGTCATTGTTTGAAACATTGTTTTTTTTATCCTGTAACACACTTTGTACAGTGCCATACATTTTGTTTTTTCCACCACGACTTCGAGGTCTGTGTCAGGTTCTGACTTTAACACGCTCTGATCCATTGCTTCTCACAGAAAACTAGACATCTTGCTACTGCTGCTACCATAACACACCTCACACACGGGATGATTTTAACTAAAAGACAGTTACAACATAAGGAAACTGGAAGAGTTTCGCGGCGTTGTGCAGAGTTTGGAAACTACTGTTCAAGGGTGACTGACGACCTATACATTTAAACTCATTTGCCACAGTGATGGAATAGCCGATGGCTCTGTGTTCTGTTTCGACTGATTCCACATAATGGAGTCATGTACGCAATTGCTGTTTTGGTGCTGTTTTGCTCCTCCATCTAAACTCTTTCCCTGACTCAAACAAGCGATGTCAGTCAATCATTGTGTGGGAACCAGCAGTGTACCAGTGGATGGATGGAATGGAAAAAATACCGTTGATGATTTGAATAATAAGCATCACAGTTGATAGTGTGAACAATTTTAGCTGTTTCACAGTAATTTCAACACCTGCCAATGATGCGACAGCATGTTTCCCAAATTTAATGTCATAGCTAAATCGCCAATTCTCTATTTTGCGAGTATCATTGCGAATGTAGATAGATGACTTTGCAGTATGTCCATTCATTGTTAATTCTCAAACACATACATCATCAAAGTATACCAGACAGCACTCTACATATATCTAGCACCTGAAGCATAGTACATAATTTACGATCTATCTCTATGCGGATGGAAGTCACAGAGCGTTCTCACAGACTTAGGATAAAATTAAAGACTGAAAGGCCCCCTCGCACTGTCTTTGACCAGCCCACTTTGCAGCACCATTACCAATTTAATCGGCAGCTGACCAGATGTACGCCGCTACATTCTGCATCTCATGAATGAATGGATCTAGCTAAGTCCTCGCCAAACCTAATACGCAAGATTTCTCCAGACGCGTCCATGTCGAGGAGGTGAGCACCCCTTATTGGTGTATAGCAACATATTTGAAAGTGTTGTGATGTAATATCAGACAGTTAAGGATGACAAGAAACGGATGGTTTTTGTGCATGTTGGAGCTCCAGACGGCTGGAGTTTGAAGCATTTTTACATATATCAACCACGCTATCAAGTGTAAAGTATTGTTCTAGAGTCTCGGATCAGTAGCTGGAAGGTATTGGTATGAGAGGACATAAACGAATGCACTCCCAAGGCTACAACGTCCCGCACTTAAAACAGGCTAACATGGTACGTCACTTCAGTTTCCGACCTGTTAGTCGTATGGAATGTAACACTGTTAATATTCCAGTGCATAAAATATATTTCCAGGACATGACATACATCCTTCTTTCCGGTTTCTCTACGATTAACTATGGTAATGAACAGTAAATTGGAAAAACTACTTCCTTAAAATGTCTATTCTGTGTGATATGAGCACAATATGTAAATGCATAGCAGCGACGTTTGACATGTGAAATTACACGTAATGCCGCCACTGACTCTGTAAACAGCACATCTGTCATGCAGATGTATACACGGGGACTGCAGTGTCTCACAAATACCTATTGCTACCTTAGAATCATCTTAGTTATGAAACTGAAGTCTCGATTTTATACCAAAGATGCGACAGGGGAATCGAGTACATAGCATAAATCTGTGTCCGTTTAGAGAAATGTGTCGAAAGAGGAGGGTCACGTTTCGTCACATATGAGATGGACGCGACTGTTGCATCCTGACAGAACATCTCCATCTCTAGAATGCATCATCAGTCAGCCATTATATCCTACGTCACTGCAGCTCCATCTCGATCGATCACTCTGTCTTTTCTCTCTCTCTGTTATTCCTTAACGCAGATACATGTAAGTTTAGAGGCAGATGGTTCCCTGTGTTCATGAAAAGCATCAAATACAGTAGTCAGCTCGCGTTACCTCAATAGACATAAAGTACAATGCTACCTCAACCGATAAAAGAGTGACTGTTTCCCTGGTTCCCTTTGCTTCCATGTCGACGTTGACTCATAGTCCTGTGGCATCACATGCTTATTCCCATGTACAAGAATTGTTATGCGCCAAAAAGAAAACACACGAGTTCCTCAATTTCCCCACATTTGAGTGTATTTTCACTCAATTTGTATATATTTCTTGTCATTTTTCGCAATTCTATCGATTTTCGTATGTCACTTCTTCCCATGAGATTGTGACATCACCTCTCATTCCATGTTCTCAAATTGCTTGTAAATGTAGTACAGCTGCCAACACCTAGCGCAAATGAACTTTTTTTGTGATGGGGAGGCATAGTATAGCTTTCAAGCTTCCGTTTTCATTGGCATAGCAGCGTTATTGAGCAAGTGTCTTCCCGTATTTCACGATAATTAGGTCACTTCTGCAAGATTTAACTGTCATTGCAATATGGCGATATTTACAAAATAGTTTTGCCACTGAAAGTCTCGCCTGCGGAAAGAATGAAACAGACAGACAGTGCTTCCACACTGGCAGCATCAGTAATTTGGAGGGTAAATTCAGTAAGAGCCGATCAGCATGCTACATTTATTCGTAAGAATTCCTCTGTTCCAGGACGCAGGAGTGTCTACATAGTGGTGAGAGCTTTTGTGTTTCTGAGATGTATGTTGAAAGCCAGACGTTGCGAATTCCAGGAATGGAAACACGTGATCGATGGGGTGCCATGCTAGGACCATCGGGACGAATGAATTCGGCGTTATTCTGGGCTAGTTTCGTAAACACGTTCTGTTAGGACAAGAATTTGCAGGCGGATAAGCTGAGACATCACAAAAGCTCCAACAAAAGCGACCATTAATTGTTTATGCAGCACTTCACCAATTTCCAAGAGGTTGACTGAGCTCTTATTTACATAGGCATGTGACACCAGTATAACAATAAGTATCTTCCAGATGGTGATTCGCCAAGTGAACATTTTGCGGCAATGTGTCATCCACACTGGGGAGATAAACGCATGCACAGGTAGACGCAGCTCGCATGTCGCATTAGGATCGCTAGGAACAGTGCACCCTGTGCTATTCTGGGAAGCATTGGAACAGATTTCTATAGCATGACATGTGGCGTCAGTATCCACAGGTAGAGAGGTATCGCGCCAGCAACAGTAAACACGAGATCGCAGCCCAGAGGCCTCTCACGTATGGGACCACCGTGAGCACTTTGCCCAGCATGTTCCCCTTGGAGTTATGTAGCGGGGCAGTTCTCTGATATGTCGCTGTTGATGATATTTCGAAAGTGTTTTTTATGTGCAATGAGTGTTTGTGCACTGCATTATTATTGGCTGTTTAAGCCCTGTGAGCATGTTTGCATAGCATGACACATGCATTATCTTTTGACAATTTAGGAGTTGTTTTCGTGTCTGTTGCATTATTTTGTGAACAGGCGTGCAGACTGTGCAATGCATGATTTCGACAGTTGACGATTAGCAAGTGTGTTTGCAGAGCCTTTACACGCATTATTTTGACAATTTAGGAGTTGTTTGCGTCTCTGAACATCAGTGTACTGCATTACATTGGTGTTTTACGAGTTGTCTGCAGGTCTGTAGACTACTTACTACGACCTCAAGGACGCCAGTGTGAGTGTTGTGTATTAGTGTAATAAATAAACTACGTGAAATCCGTCCCTAAATAAATTGTAAGCATTATTTCGACCAAATATAGTTAGTGCACATGTGTACACATCAGTGAATTGCATTATTTCAGTGATTTACCAGTAGTTTACAGTTCTGTACACTGTTCTATGCATTATTTAGACAGTTTACAATCAACAAACGTGTTTGCAGAGTTTTAACATGCATTATTTTGACAATTTATGAGTTGTGTGCATGTCTGTACTTCAGTGTACTGCATTATTTAGATAATTTACAAGTAGTTTGCTGGTCTGTATGCTGTGTACTGTGAGCCCAAGCACATCATGGCGAGTGTTTTGTATCAGTGTAATAGGCAAACTACGTGAAATCCATCGCTTAATAAATTGTTCCAAAATAAATAAAGTAGATTCCTTCCCCCCTCCAGGAGCCCACAACTGGCTGAGTCCTTTTCCCACCATTTTCCCCACCCCTGACCTCCATCTAGGATTTGTCATGGGAGGGACGACAGCACCCTCTGGTGGCAGTACTGTGCACTAGGTCAGTTGGACTGCAGACCTCATGGTGAACACACTGGATGGATCTACTGCCTCAAATTGTTTAAATAAACACTGCATGCAAAACAAAGACTTATGTCCACCCTACCTGGTATCCCAGCACAGGCTGAGCACTTCTCCCGCCAAGTACTAGTAAGAGGTGGTGGTCAGATGACTTAGGTTGGTAGCCCAAGTGTCCCATTTTCCCGCCATTTTCTTAGGTTAGTGGAGGTAGCCGTGGTGTGTTACATTGGTCTGCTGGATTTGAACTTCCTGCCATTTTCTGTGGGCAAGGTGGGGAGAGGAGGGGGTTAAGTATGTGGAGGTAGCTCAATTGATCTATTTTCCCGCCAAAAATTGAACTTCCCAGCATGACATCATTGTGATGTTGCCATATATATTGCTGCGATCTTGAATTCGCCCTCTTGTATAAATTTGGCAAGAATGGAGAGTGGGGCCATATGAACTTTGTTCCGCTACTTCAATTACCAAGCTAGTTGGTGAAAGGTTTTGGATATCTGCTAAAAAAGACTATAGCACCCAACTACACTGTCCAAGAAAATTTACATTCCACTTAACAGTATGTCGTTCCATTTATGAATTACACTGATGTTTCAGTGCCAGTAAATAAAAAGATATAAATGCTACCAATACAGAACTTTACATGCCGTCTCTGCAATCTGTCTTTCCCCAGAATCTGTATTGCGGTACCTATAAATGTTTAAGAGAATTAGTGGAGCTTCAGTTTGACTCTAGTTAACATTTTAGAACATAATCGTTCGTGAGCAAAGCCTACAGGATAATCCATTTTAACTGTTGGGGAAGTGTGTCTAGATATATAAATGGTGGGCCAAATAAATCTGTAACAGATGCAGAAGGAGCCTACATTAAGGTTGCCTACATTAAGGCAGACCGGATGGTCACCAAACTAAGTGCTAGCCCAGACAAAGAACGCTTAAATTCGGCGATCTGACAGGAACTGGTGTTACCACTGTGGCAAGGCCGCTTGCTTACTTACTTTCTAGTAGTGGTTTATGGTAGTCCGATGGAGCAACGAAGGATATGTGGCGACTGCAAGAAAGTACAGGTCAATCCTTTTATAAAGAAGGATCGTAGGACAAATGTACTTAATTATACCCTATGACACTGACGTCAATATGCTACAGGATTATGGAACATATTTTATGCGGAAGAATAATGACGTTTTTGAAAAATCAAAATCTCCTCTATAAAAATCAGCATGTATTCCGGTTATGGGCCATGTTATTCAGCCCACGCATATAAATGAAATTTTTTGAATTATAACACTCTGAATAATACCTTTACCCATATATGACGTTTCCTTGCAGAACGGGCTGCCATCCACAGAGAACCCGTACGTCTTCAATGGTGACTTCGTGGACCGCGGGAAGAAGGGCCTAGAGGTGCTACTGCTATTGCTGGCCTGTCTGCTCGTGTTCCCCGGCGGAGTCTTCCTCAACAGGGGCAACCATGAGGACCACATCATGAACACGAGGTAAGTGTGGCGTCCACCGAGCCCGCTGGTGTTGTTCTGTAATGTCAGAAAGCTGTTTTTCACAGCTACGTTTTTGGACGAACGTCGTTGATTTTGTTTTATTACGCCAAATTTGTTTGTCAAGCTTCGCTTTCTACGACTTCTTCTGTCGTCATCGTCAGGAGCTAACCATCCTCCTAGTAGGCTACTGGTACTTTCGTGTATACAGGGTGGGCAAATTACATTGATCTGCTAAACGTACGGACGAGGTGGATAAAGTAACACAACAGATTAACAACTCGGTGGGAATCAATGAAATTGCGCGACCGTGTTGCCAGAGGTCTTCCACTCATGCACATAAAGCTGCACGTCAGATGGCGTGACGGCAGCGTGACAGTAATGCCAAATGGGGCCGTTCCCGTAACCTGAGGCAGTTGAAGAGACAGTAAATACTGTGGTGGTGTTCTCCCAAACTACATGGTTCGCAGACAAAACTTGGATAGCTTCACACACAGATGAATCAGCAGTGAATTGGAAGAAGGACCAAGTGTGACAACTGTAGCCCAGGAGTTTGGTATTGCTCACAGCATTGTTTCATGTGCAACGAGGAGCGTTCCAGAACATAGGCACTGCTGCCTGAAGGAGATGCGGTGACCGACCATGATCAACAACACCACTGGATGGCCGCTACATTGTAACCCAAACAACACGGGACCCACGTCAAACAGCAGGTGCAGTTGCAACCATAGTTAACAGCACTGTAATCTTACGCTCCACAGTGTCACGGTGACTGCATTGGGTTGGTCCCTTTGCGTATTACCAGTACGTTGTGTTCCGTTGACACCAGCACATCGGCTGCACCGTTTGCGATGGAGCCAAGAGCAGAGCGACTGGACAAATGAGGAGTAGGATCGTGTGCGCTCTTAAGATGACAGCATATTCAGTCGAAGTAGTGATTCTGAATGTATCTTCATATCGCGAGACATGGGAACACGCAATGGTCTCAGGAACATTGTCGAACATGATCCATTCGGTGGTCCGCGTGTTGTGATTTGGAGAGGCATAATGCTGCGTAGGCGTACTGACCTTCACAACTTCGAGGTCGGTACACAAGTTATTGTGATATGTGCGTCTTTTCAGGGCTGCGTTCGGCCCTGACTTCATTTCTGTGGACGAGCGCGTCCAAAAGCGCAGGTGGAGTAGAGAATATTTGGCGAATAACCTGGACTCTCCATTCCCCCGATCTAATCCGATCGAGCACGTCTGATATGAGTTGGGAAGACATACTGAAGCACGGCCACATACACCAACGACCATCCAGCAGTTGTCAACCTCGCTGGTAGATTAATGAAGTGCCCTACCACAAGACTTCCTTAGCAACCTTACGGCAGTAGTTGTCAAACGACGCTGGTGGAGAAATGAGGTGTCCTACAACAAGACTTCTTCACCAATTTTGTGGGCAGCGTGGGAGAACATTACAGAGCGTTCGTTGCCATTCGTGGTGACCACACACCTTATTAGGAAACATATGCAAGGTGACTTCAACTTAATAATTGTGTTCGGAGAAAAGTGTAATTTCTGTTTGTCTCATAGCGTATTTCTTTCAGCTACATTTTGTTGCGTACTGCAGCAGTTATTTCTAGGTATGGTCCAAGTTCAATCGAGTTGCTACTTGGTGGTAACACTGCACATGAAAGTTACTTTTATCCTTTACTTTTGCACACAATTATAAAACTGGTCACTCCAGATTACATCTTGGACACCTGGGGTGGATGACGAATGTTGGTTTGGCTATGATAAGGTGCAAGAAAAATGTTCCGAGCCAGTTTTATTTTGCACAATTTGTAGTTGGACGAATTGTGTCATAGAACTACACCGAAGAGGGTACCCTCGAGAACGCAGAAATGCCGCAGCATGACTTGGCATGGATTCGACTAATGTCTGAAGTAGTGCTGGGGGGGATAGATACGATGAATCCTGCAGGGCTGTCCACAAATCAGTAAGAGTAGGAGGGGGTGGAGATCTCTTCTGAACATCTGAACAGCAAGTTGCAAAGCGTCCCAGATATCCTCAATAATGTTCATGTCTAGGGAATTTGGAGGCCAGTAGAAGTGTTTAAACTCAGAAGAGTGCTCCTGGAGGCACTCTGTAGCAATTCTGAACACGTGGGACGTCGCATTGTCCTCCTCGAAATGCTCACGCCCGTCGGAATGCACAATGGACATGAATGGATACAGGTGTGTCAGACAGGATGCTTACGTACGTGTCACCTTTCAGAATCGTATCTAGCCGTATCAGCAGTCCTATATCAATCTAACTACACACGCCCCACACCATTATAGGGCCTCCACCAGCTTGTACAGCACCCTGCTGACATAATGCGTCCATAGATTCAGGAGGTTGTTTCCATACCCGTACGCGTCCATCCGCTCGATGCAATTTGAAACGAGACTCGTCGGACCAGGCAACATGTTTACAGCCATCAACAGTCGAATGTCGGTTTTAACGGGCCCAGGCGAGTCGTAGAGCTTTGTTTAATGCAATCGTCAAGGGCACAAGAGTGGGCCTTCGGCTCCAAAGTCCCGTATCAATGATGATTCGTTGAATAGTTCGCACGCTGACACTTTTTGATAGCCCAGCATTGAAACCTGCAGCAATTTGAGGAAGGGTTATACTTTTGTCACGTTGAATGATTCTCTTCAGTCGTCGTTGGTCCCGTTCTTGCAGGATCTTTATCGGGCAGCAGCGATGTCGGAGATTTGATGTCTTACCGGATTCCTGATATTCACGGTACACTCATGCAATGGTCATGTGGGAAAGTTCCCACTTCATCGCTACCTCAGAGATGATGGGTTCTATTGCTCGTGCTCCGACTATAACACCATTTCCAAAGTCACTTAAATCTTGATAAACTGCCACGGTAGCAGCAGTAACCGATCCAACAACTGCGCCAGACTCTTGTTGTCTTACATGGACGTTGCCGACTGCAGCTTTGTGGTTTGCCTGTTTACATTACTCTGTATTAGAATACGCATGCCTATACCAGCTTCTTTGACGCTTCAGTGTACAACTGTCTTACAGATATTACATAGGCTACCAGAGAATAAACAAATGTCATGATGCAACGCTAGTGGTGACCCTCATTCTGTTAGATCGTGGGCGGACTACTTCACAAGAAAGCAGCGTTTTAGCATCGAGCGCCTCTTCCGATTAACTATGAGGTCTATATTCTTTGTACTGCTAAAGTCGTGTTTACATGCGAAGAACCTGGGTTCAGTTGCCGGTACTGCAGCAGTAACCGATCTAACAACTGCGCCAGACTGTTGTTGTCTTACATGGGCATTGCCGACTGCAGCTTTGTGTTTTGCCTGTTTACATTACTCTGTATTAGAATACGCATGCCTATACCAGCTTCTTTGACGCTTCAGTGTACAACTGTCTTACAGATATTACATAGGCTACCAGAGAATAAACAAATGTCATGAAGCAACGCTAGTAGTGACCCTCATTCTGTTAGATCGTGGGCGGACTACTTCACAAGAAAGCAGCGTTTTAGCATCGAGCGCCTCTTCCGATTAACTATGAGGTCTATATTCTTTGTACTGCTAAAGTCGTGTTTACATGCGAAGAACCTGGGTTCAGTTGCCGGTACTGCCAGGAATATCACTAATTGTAAAGGAGTGCAATCACTCTCAGAAGGTCAGTTGAGTGGCTACTTGAATTAGAAGTAGCTGTTCCAAAGTCTTAAAATCTCACAACTTCGGGGAGGATGGTGTGCTAACCACAAGCCCCACCATAACGCATCCAAATGACGCCATATGTTAGAGCATAACGTAAAGGGGGTCGGCATCTGGTATCGTAATTACTTCTTTTGTTATCTATGCGGCACTAGACTCAAAACGGCCTGCACTTTGTGGGCGAGTCAAATGCTGATTATGCCACCAGTGGATCAGCTCATAAGTGTCTCTGAAGAAAAGAAGCATTTGATTGAAGAGTAGAATCATCCAAGCTATAATGTCGTATCTTACTTCAAGGACACGCTGGACGAGGATTTCAATAGGGGATGACACTACCTTATCTCAAGGCACACTATTACAGTAAAGCAGATTTTCTGAACTACATCGCTTGGAGACGACCGTGACAGGTGCATTTTTTAAAATAATTTCATCTCTATACCCAAACACGCCAACGTATTTTAGATTACCGTGTTCCACCGTTTCAGACGCCCATCTTCAGATCAACGAGCTACAGTGGAGGATAGTGTATTGAGACGATGAAAACCAGCAACCTGAAAACCTAAATTTGATGCGGTCTGAAAGTAAAACTTCTTTTAAAGCCTGACCCGGCGTTGCTCGTCTCGGTGTCGAGTGATTCACAACAGGATCGCACGTCGCGTGACCTTTTGCGGTGGCGTCGGACGCCTAATTGGCAACGTCCCACCGCGCCGGACTCTCATTACGTTTATGGACGCATGGGTGCCGGTGCGTGCGGTTGTAATATGACTATGTCTCGCGCTATGTAGAGCGGACTTTCACGCTGTTCGGAATTACCACCTTCACTGAACGTGTGGAATTACACTGTCGTGAAATAACACTAGTGCATTTCAAACCTATTTCAGTTTGCCTACCAGGTGCGCTATCGTCTACCCAAGACTGTAGAACTTACTGTCTCTTCAAACTGCTAAAGCTGGGGCCAATGGTTGGCCTAAGCATCACAGATTATATACATGTCAGGAGCTGTTTCGGCTTCGACAGCAAGCAAGAATACAGTATCTGGACATTTACATAGAGCTGTACCAATATTAGCAGGCTGTGCTATTTTATTACAGTTACCATATACACTTTATGGTCAAAAGTATCCAGACACCACCAAAAACATACGTTTTTCATATTAGGTGCATTGGGCTGCCACGTACTGCCAGGTACTCCATATCAGCGAATTCAGTAGTCGTTAGACATCGTGAGAGAGCAGAATGGGGCGCTCCGCGGAACACACGGACTTTGAGCTTTATACTTATATGAATATGGTGTCTGTTCTTCCGAACATGTCCGAAAGAACAGACACCATATTCATACAAGTATATAGTTCTGTCAATACCGGCCACGACCTTCTTCTGTGCGGATGCACACATATTCCCCGAACTCTTACGGGACTTGGTAAGAATGTCTTCCACGAGTAATGAATGTGTTGGGGTCGGAGACTACGAATGTAGTGTGTGGACATACGAGGTGAGAATGTGGGTCTCGTGGGAGGCGTGCGCGAGATAGTCCCTGCAGTCGCACTCTTCTCTGTGCCCTCGGTAGCTCAGGTGAATAGGGCGTCTGCCATGTAAGCAGGAGATCCCGGTTTCGAATCCTGGTCTGGGCACACATTTTCACCTGTCCCCGTTAATATATATCAACGCCCGTCGGCAGCTGAAGATAGCAATACAATTCTAATTTCGACTTCGAACGTGGTCAGAAGATTGGGTGTCACTTGTGTCATATGTCTGTACGCAAGATTTCCACACTCCTAAACATCCCCAGATCCACTGTTTCCGATGTGATAGTGAAGTGCAAACGTGAAGGGACACGTACAGCACAAAAACGTACAGGGCGACCTCGTCTACTGACTGACAGAGACCGCCGACAGTTGAACAGGGTCGTAATGTGTAATAGGCAGACATCTATCCAGACCATCACATACGAATTCCAAACTGTATCAGGATCAACTGCCAGTGCTATGACAGTTAGGCGGAAGCTGAGAAAACTTGGATTTCATCATCGAGCGGCTGCCCTTAAGCCACAAAACACGCCGGTAAATGCCAAACGACGCCTCGCTTAGTGTAACGAGCGTAAACATTGGACGATTGAACAGTGGGAAAACGTTGTGTGGAGTGACGAATCACGGTACACAATGTGGCGATCTGATAGCAGAGTGTGGGTATGGCGAATGCCCGATGAGCGTCATCTGCCAGCCAGTGTAGTGCCAACAGTAAAGTTCGGCGGCGGTGGTGTTAGGGTGTGGTCGTGTTTTGCATGGAGGGGACTAGCACCCCTTGTTGTTTTGCATGGCACTATCATAGTACAGGCCTACATTTGTGTTTTAAGCACCTTCTTGCTTCCCATTGTTGAAGAGCAATACAGGGATAGCGACTGCATCTTTCAACACGATCGAGCACCTATTCGTAATGCACGGCCTGTGGCGTAGTGGTTACACGACAATAACGTCCTTGTAATGGACTGGCTTGCACAATGTCCTGACCTGAATCCTATATAATACCTTTGGGATGTTTTGGAACGCCGACTTCGTGCCAGGCCTCGCCGACAGACATCGATACCTTTCATCAGTGCAGCACTCTGTGAATAATGGGCCGCCATACCCCAAGAAACCTTCCAGCAACTGACTGAAAGTATGCCAGCGATAGTGGAAGCTGTCATCAAGGCTAAGAGTAGGCTAACACCATAACAAATTCCAGCATTACCGATGGAGGACGCCACTAACTTGTAAGTCATTTTCAGTCAGGTGTCCCGATACTTTTGATCACATAGTGTAGCTTTTACGGGATACATCATACTTACATTGATTGAGGCACTGCGCATGTTGTAAACGTAAATAATTTTTACATGTGGCTAAAAACAGCTTATTAATAGACGAGTCATTATGAAACTGAAAATGTATCAGTAATTTCAAGAATGTTGATTAATTATTATATAAAAACAAGCCGATTATTAATGCAAATCTAAGAACAAGCAGATACATCAAATTATTGAGAGCAACCAGGCCGTGTACAGAATTTACAACACAATAGCTAATCCCTTCCCGTTGAAAGTACGACTCCATTGTCGGGTTTGGCTACTACGTGTACAATTATAAACCTTATCTTGTCAAAAAGACAAGACTATTACCAAAATCGAATATAGAGGGTCCACAGGACATCAACTGACGAGGCGACGTAGCAGGCAGCCATCAAAGAATTTCCAGGACAAACACGCTTCAAACCTTTTCATGAGGCCTGAAAATCTGGAAAGGGTAATGCTAAGTCTCAATCTAAATACAATGCGCGTCGATGAAGTGAAATGTAAAGAAGACAAGGATTTCTCATCAGATGAGTATAGGTAATATTAACAGCAGTAGAAAATAGTATAATGGGAGGGAGGTAGGACAGAGACTGAATTAGTGTGAACAGTTCATGTATAGGATTGTTCTCATCAGAATCGACAACAACAGTTCAGATATACATGCTGACGTCGCAAGCAGAAGATGAAGAGATAGAGAAAGTGTATGACGATAATGGACGGGTAATTCTGCAGGTAAAGGTAGACAGATATCTAAACGTCATGGGGCACTGGAACGCGGTTGTTGGGGAAGGAAAAGAAGAAAGGATTACAGAGGAATATGGCATTGGTAGTAGGAATGAAAGAGGAAAAAGAGTTCTGCAATAAATTTCAGCTAGTAAGAGCGAATACAATGTTCAAGAATCACAAGAGGAGGAGGTACACTTGGCAAAGGCCTGGAGATATGAGAAATTCTAGTTAGATTACATGCTGGACAGGCACTGATTCCAAAATCAGATATTGGATTGTAAGGCGTACCCAGGAGCAGGCTACACTCCGGTCACAATTTATTGATGATCAAGTGTAGGTTGATGAGATTAGTCTGGAAGCAGCAATGCGCAAAGAAGTGATATACAGAAGAACTAAGGAATTAAGAGGCACACTTGAAGATATCTGAGGCCACAGATATTGCGATAACGAGTAGCTCAGTAGGCAGTTCAGCTGAAGACATTTGGGCATCTCTAAAATGGACAGTTACAGAAGTTAGATGGAAAAACGTAAATACAAGGAAGGTAAATGCGAAGAAGCCGTAGGTGAGGGAAGAAATACTTCAGCTGATCAACGAAAGATGGAAGTACAAAACTGTTCAGGAATACATAAATTCGTGTCACTTAGGAATAAAATAAACAAAAGGCGCAGGGAAGGCGAGGCGAAATGTCTGTATGAAAAATGTGAAATAATCGGAAAAGAAATTTACTGTTGGAATGAGTGACTCAGCATGTACAAAAGTCAAAACAACCTTTAGTGGAACTGAAAGCAAGGGCGGTGACATTCAGAGCGCAATGTAAATTCCACTGTTAAATGCAAAGGAAAGATAGGATGTGTGGAAACATTACACTGAAGGCCTATGTGAGTGGGAGGACTTATCTGATTAAGTGGTAGAAGTAGTATGAGTCGATAGGGAAGAGACAGGGGATCCAGTATTAGAATCAGAATTTAGAAGACGTTCAAAATGGTTCAAATGGCGCTGAGCACTATGGGACTTGACATATGTGGTCATCAGTCTTCTAACAACTTAGAACTACTTAAACCTAACTAACCTAAGGACATCACACACATCCATGCCCGAAGCAGGATTCGAACCTGCGACCGTAGCAGTCACGCGGTTCCGGACTGAGAGCCGAGAACCGCTCGGCCACCGCGGCCGGCTTAGAATATGTGGTTCATCTGTAAAGGAGACCGCTTATAAAACACTAATACGACGTATTATTGGGTACTGCTCGAGCGTTTGGGATCCCTATCAGGTCGGATTGAGGGAGCACATAGAAGCAATTCAGAGGCGGGCTGCTAGATTTGTTACTGGTAGGTTTGATCATCACGCGAGTGTTACGGAAATGCTTGAGGAACTCGGGTGGGAGTCTCTAGAGGAAAGGAGGCGTTCTTTTCGTGAATCGCTACTGAGGAAATTTAGAGAACCAGCATTTGAGGCTGACTGCAGTACAATATTACTGCCACCAACTTACATTTCGCAGAAAGACCACAAAGATAAGATAAGAGAGATTAGGGCTTGTACAGAGGCATATAGGCTGCCATTTTTCCCTCGCTCTGTTTGGGAGTGGAACAGGGAGAGAAGATGCTAGTTGTGGTACGAGGTACGCTCCGCTAGGCACCGTATGGTGGATTGCGGAGTATGCATGTAGATGTAAAAGTAGAGCTTTGGAAGACTTAAGAACAAATTAGGCAATGAAATTTCTAAAATCATTGGGTTGGTGTGCTAACAAAACGACTGTTCACGTTGGTGTGTGGGATGTATGAGACTCGAGATATACCAACGGACTTTCAGAGAAATGTCATCCACACAATTCCGAAGACTTTCAAGAGCGGACAAGTGCGAGAATTATCTCACAGTCATCTCCAGGAATTCATGTATCCAAGTTGCTGACAAGAATAGTACATAGAAGAGTGGAAACGAGAATTGAGGATATGTTAGGAGACAATCAGTTTGGCTTCAGGAAGGATAAAGACACCGGAGAGGCAGTTGTGATGTTGCGGTTAATAATAGAAGCTATACTCAAGAAAAATCAAGACACATACGCAGTATTTGTGGACCTGGAAAAAGCATTCGACAATGTAAAATAGTACAAGATGTTCGCAATTCTGGGATAAATAAAGTAAGCTGCAGGGAAAGAGTGCTAATATACAAGAACCAAGGAGGAACGATAAGAATGGGGGACCCAGCAGCAAGTTCTCTTACTACAATGGGTCTAAGACAGCGATGTAGCCTTTCGTCCATACAGTTCAATTTATGCATGAAACAAGCTATGACGAAAATAAAATAAAGATTCAAGCGTGGGGTTAAAATAGGTGAAAAGACATCAGTGATAAGATTCGGTGATGACAGTGCTGTCGTCACTGAAAGTGAAGAATTAAAGGATCTGTTGAATGGATGAATAGTCTAATTAGTACAGAATTGGACTGAGGGTAAACCGAAGAAAGACGAAAATAATGAGAAGTAGTAGAAATGAGAACACCGAGAAACTTAATGTCAGGACTGGCGACCAGGAAGTAAATGAAGGTCAGGAATTCCGGAGGAAGGAAGACATCAAAAGGAGACTCTAGCACCGACAAAAAGAGCATTCCTAACCGAGGGAATCTACTGCTATCAAACATAGGCGTTAATCTGAGGAGGAAATGTCTGAGAATGTACTATTGGAGCACAGCAAACATGGTCAGGGAGAAAACCAGAACCGGAGAGAATTGATGCATACGAGATGTGGATAGAATGAAGAATGTTGAGAGTTAGGTGGACTGATAAAGCAAGGAATGCAGAGGCTCTCCGCAGAGTCGGCGAGGGTAGGAATACATGGAAAAACAAGAAGAAGGGACAGGATGATAGGGCATCTGTTAACACGTCAGGGAGTAACTTTCATGGTACTAATGTGAATTGTAGAGCATCATCTAAAGTCTAAAGAGACCGCAATAAATAAACTTTACCACACATCCGGCTCTTACTTGGTAGAGTTATATAATGACTGTCACTAGCACAGAGAATGTGTCACTGTACACCTCGTACCAGGAAACAACTACTGCAACTAAAAAAAAAAGAGTCAGCAATAAATTCGTCCCTATAAAACCAACATCATAAATCACTGGAGAAAGCACTGGTAAAATCCTTGTCTTATAGTTAGATCAGCATTGTTCTCCTGGATGTCTTGCTGTACCCTCAACAATGTTAGTCGCAATGTAGCCGATATTCTCCGTACTATACAACCTATTGATTATTGCCACTCCATCAGGATACAGTGGAGTCCAGCTGTATCTTCGGCTGCACACTCAGTGCAGTGTTGTGTTACCCGAAACAAAACAGGACGCAGCCTATGTTCACTATACAAGTTCTAAGGGAATTTAATCTTAATACTTACTAAATTTAGTGGAAGGGGTTCAAGACCTTCCTATATTTTAGTTAGCTGGTAAAATAACGTCGAAAAAGCAGTTAAGTTTACCATTGGAAATTTTATTTCACTCACAAAACATTGTTTATAAATTGCACTATTGATAAAAGGAAATGTTTTAATACAGAGTGATAAAAACCAACTGCGTTCAACAAAAATGTGAACGAATATTCCCTGAGTGGGTTTCCAAGTTCTACAATGGATCGAAGGATGACCTATGCCATATCACATATACAATCTAGGTTTAAATTAAGTTTCACAAGAGTGAAAACTATCAGAATGCTCTACAGTGACCCTCAATTATCTTTAATTACTTATCTAACTTGTCGTAAATTACAGTGGCTGATGTGGCTTCTCAATAACTATATAACAGAAAAATCATCGCGTTTCAGATTTTTACTTCAAGTGGCAAATGTGAACACCATGAGCTTTAATTGACGATCGACACTAGTATTACGCAAAAAGGGGGTGTAACAGATGAGACTTCTACAGTTCTGAGTGAAGCTTGTAACCTCCCCACCGCAATTTTTAAAAGAAAATAATTTGACAATACTTAATAGAAATGTGGAGCCAAGTGTAACCTCCCCACAAAAATTTGAAAGAAAGAAACACGACAATATTTAATTATGAATGCTAATGGACACTGCTCTAAGCGTAACCTCGCCCACAATGAGAGGTATTGAAAATGGCAACAAAAATGTGAAAATACGCAATCTGACTCAAATATAAATCCTTCAAAATTAAAGTCCATTCAGTGACAAGAAAATTCAATTAAACCGAAATATCGGTCTTTGGCCCTGTGTAAAACAATCAGAATTAAAGTCTTACCTCAGAAAAAATCGATGTCACATATCTGCTCTTGTTGTTGCGCGCCGCTTGAAGGAACTGCATTGCAAATAATAATATTCTCTTTTTTTTTGTGATTTTAATGGAATTTTTCTTCAAAAGAAGTGGAATGAAATGGGAAGTGCAACGAGATCTTTAGTTCAAAAAAAATTAAACTTTTGAGAAAATGCTTTTGAAATAAAAAATTATTATTGGGAGATTTGTTGGAGAATAATTACAATAAATAAAATTTTTCATTATCTAATGATTATATTAATTAACAGTATACCTTATTCCTCATCTTGACCATTGTTGCCGACCGCCTGCATCACACAACCGCACTGGGCTGCTACTACTGACCGACCGCTCTGCATGACGACTACAGACTGAGTACTGCTCTCAACTAGACAGAGCTACAGACTCGCAACGACTGAACTGACAGACTCGCAACGACAGAACTGACCGCTACTCTGCATAGCGACAACTAACTCGCAAAGACTACTACTGACTGAGAACCGCTCGCAACACTCGCGCGGTCAAGCGCATACTCTCTGGTCACAGATGCTACAATGCCTCGCCATCGCTGCTGCGTTACATACGTGTTTCATAACCCTCCACTCGGGGGGCAAAAATTTGGCAGCGATGGTGAGTCATTTGGACTTGCCAAGCGCGGCAAAATTTTTCTTTAATTAACAAAATCCTACAACTTACAGAATATTTAAATGTTGTGCACACGCACTAAGTACAAAATATATCAGACAAGGACAAAATGTGAATACTAAACATAGTAGCAAATCAGAAAAGTATATACAAACTTTTTGACAGATAAAGTGCACAGGCACTGAAAAAATTCTTTAGCATATGCAGAACAAATAAACAGACTGGCAAGAATAATTAGATGTAATACATAAAGTAAATGTTGTGCACACGCACTAAGTACAAAATATATCAGACAAAGACAAAATGTGAGTACAAAACATAGTAGCAAATCAGAAAAGTATATACAAATTATTTGACAGATAACAAAGTGCACAGGCACTGAAAAAATTCTTTAGCATATTCAGAACAAATAAACAGACTGGCAAAAAATATTATGTTGACAAGTGTACATGCACTGAAAAATGTCTTTAGCATTTTCACAACAAATAAACATAATGGCAAAAAAAAATTCATGTCCAAAGTGCACATGCACTGAAAAATGTCTTTAGTATTTTCACAACAAATAAACATAATGGCAAACATCATGTCGACCAGTGACATGAGTGTACTCACACTGGAGTTTAGCGAATCGAAAAATGTATAACCTATGAACATAAATGATGTTACCAAAAAAAATTTTTCTTTATGTGACAAGAATCAGGATAGGAAAGGGAAGGATTGCATCATGGTTGTAGCACTTTAGATTGCACACAGCTGCTCTGAAAGTCCATATCTTTCCACAGTAGTACAACACCAAGTGACACAACTTGAAGTTCTTTTCCCATCAGAATTTATCAGTGTAGCCAAGACACTGAACTGTCGTAATAATGTTCCATGTTTTCATTTTGGCAGTACATTAGGTACACCAAACAGTGGGACCATAATAATGTCTTCATCGCTCATGGTGGTGGACAGCATGTCGTGTCAACACCACACTCTTACAAGGCACACCAACGTAGAATTAGTGCAAAACCAAATATAGTGCTCCATGATCACTGGGATAAACAGGACAAATGGACATTGCAGTAATTCAGGGTAGTCAGCTTATGAGGTGAAGGACATCAAGTCACATAATATTGACAATTACAGTCTTCATTGATAGTTCGTGGCATTCATAGCCCAGTTATTGAACATTTCTGTACCAAGTATGTAGTATTACAGAAAAATGTTCATTAATTGTTTTACATAGAATCAGTAGCCTTCTTTTCCTGGTTACAAAATATTATGAAATAATCGCATTCTTTTCAGTTACAGAGTATAATTAAGAATCATTAACCTTCTCCTAATTACAGTTAATTAATCATTTGTTTTTAATTAATCATTTGTCTAATTACAGTTAATTAATCATTTGTATAATTACAGTTAATTAATCATTTGTCGTTAATTAATCATTTGTCTAATTACAGTTAATTAATTAATCATTTGTAGCCTTAATTAATTACAAAGCATTATTAAACAGTACCATAGTTAATTAATTATGTGTCATCCCAATCTATTAAGAATCATTAGTCTTTTCCTAATTACAAAGCATTATGAAACAGTCACATTCATTTCCAACAACAAAGTATCAACATTGGAAACAAGAGCTAATCAATGGCATAATTAATAACAATTCGTGGAGTGACATTAATTATTGGCACTCAGTGGCCAGCAAGTATTGAATAGTTAATTAATTATTTGTCGTTAATTAATCATTTGTCTAATTACAGTTAATTAATCATTTGTATAATTACAGTTAATTAATCATTTGTCGTTAATTAATCATTTGTCTAATTACAGTTAATTAGTTAATCATTTGTAGCCTTAATTAATTACAAAGCATTATTAAACAGTACCATAGTTAATTAATTATGTGTCATTCCAATCTACTAAGAATCATTAGTCTTTTCCTAATTACAAAGCATTATGAAACAGTCACATTCATTTCCAACAACAAAGTATCAACATTGGAAACAAGAGCTAATCAATGGCATAATTAATAACAATTCGTGGAGTGACATTAATTATTGGCACTCAGTGGCCAGCAAGTATTGAATAAAATCATCATTCAGTATTATTCAGATCATTACAAAGTCATTATTAAAAATCAGTTAATTACAGTCAAATCATTAGTAATCACAGGCATTACAATAAACAGTGGCAGTTATTAGCTAGTGACAAAGCATTATTTTGAATATAGTCTCATTAAGAGGTCATTACTCGAGTGACATGCTATTCAGAGTTGATCAGTATTATTCAGAATTATCATAAACTAGTGACATTATGTGGGACTGGTAATACATTTTTTTTTGGTAGCAATGCATTGCGTTGGGATCGATAATTAATTGCTGAGGCATAATACTTTTTGCTTTTGACCTATTGCTGCAAATGAGGATAGGTAACGTCATTCGTCATGAGTCAGCTGTAGCAAGATTATGTAACAAGGCAGTACATGTGATCACATTTATAAATGATAAACACAAATGGGTAAAAAATATAAAAATGCAAGTACTAGAACAGGTATAATAAGTAACAGGTTTAGTAAGTGTCATGAAAAACTTCTCCTGGAAAAAATACAAAAACGGATTATTGACCTGAAAGAAGAAACGCACACTATGCTGAAAGGTAGTGAACTTCGAATTAACAGGCAGTGAAGTGTGTATAAAAATGTGTTCCATAGCTGTCCTTTCCAAAACTTTCAGTCATCCTACTATGCAATGTAACACCTGCTGTCAAAGCAAACCGCAACAAATACTTAAATAACTACGTGGCATAAATACATTACTTCAACATTATCCTCATCTGTAAAGAAAAAAAACTTCATTATCCATATCATCATAACTTCACCATTATCATCACCTGTAAAGAAAAACTTCATTATTCATAATACCATTTCCTTCATCATTATTCATCAGTATTCACTATCATCTGCAAAAAATCACTTCGTTACTCATTACATAAATATTCCTTATCTCTAGCATATTTCATCACTAAAACTAAGATGTGTAGTTCTCTCTGACAGCCTGCATCAATCACCTTGTATTCTGAAAGAAAAAATTAGTTAAGACTGCTATTCTGTGATGAGTATAGTATAGTCTTGTTAATGCTTGTTAATCCTGATCCCTTTACTCTTCCTCATAAAGTTATTGCATCTCCTTTCGTTTATTCCGTAGGTGAAATTCCCATTTATGTTAAATTTATTTCTTAGAATCATCATTCCTTTCTGAAATTGATGAACAAAGATTAATGTCTTGCATTTAAATCCTATACCCACTAAATAATGACTGGTTTATGGTGACACAATTAACCATACAGCATAACATGACAGAAAACGTAATATGTCCAAGACATTGACAGTGTTCGGATGCGAAAAAATGTACACAGAATAATACAATGCAGTAGCAAAAAAAAAATGTGAAACAGTCACGATGTTGAGATGTCATAAGGCAAAAAAAAAATGTCAAAGTCGACTGGTGTGTGTTATATCTTAACTATTTCATAGTGCATACAAACAAAACTGGAGTACAGTCATATACACAAAAAATGGAAAATGTGCACGGTCTGATGTGTAACGACAAGAAAAGCGACCTGCTAACCTTACCTTGCCGGGCACTTGCCAAGAAAAAAAAATACGATAATCATCAATAAGTAGTCACATAAATATAATTGCAGAAATAGTCGTAAATGTGTAAATTCATCTGGAAAAATATGCACGGTCTGATGTGTAACGACAAGAAGAGCGACCTGCTAACCTTACCTTGCCGGGCACTTGCCAAGAAAAAAAAATACGATAATCATCAATAATTAGTCAGGTGAATTAATTGCATTAGTAAATGGCATCATAGTGTGTTGAATCATACAGTGGTTTCACTCAATAAACGGTTTAATGTTTGAGATATGGTGATTGCCTTTCGATTTTCTGGTTCTCAAAGTTTCGACGTGTACAACATTGGGGTGAGGGATACTGCGAATCCGATACGGACCTGCGTATAGAAGTTCAAATTTACTGCACTTACCTTTTAATTTGCTGGATAAATAGTGTGTACGTACTAATATCTTCTGTCCAACGTGAAAGTCGCGGCGTGTACAAACCTGTTTTTGCTGTCTTCTCCGGCGCTCTGCGGCACGTTTGATGTTGTTCAGCGCAATGTCAATTATTTCGTGGTGTCGTAGGCGACGATTTTTGGGGAATTCTATTAATTCTTTAATTTTGTTCGGTGGTTCAACGTTTTTCAGTATAACAGTCGGAGATAGCATAGTGGATTCATTTGGAATGGAATTAATTACATCTTGGAATGAGAGTATGTGTGTATCCCAATCAATATGTCTTTTGTGGCAGTATATTCTGCACAGCTTACCAACTTCCTTCATTAATCTTTCACAAGGGTTCGAAGAAGCGTGGTACTTGGATATATAGATCGGAGAAATGTTTCTAGCTCGTAACATGCGTGTCCATACACTACTACGAAATTGAGATCCATTATCAGAAATTACTTTCATTACATGCCCTACATGAGATAGAAAATGTTTTACAAATGCTTTCGAAACAGTTTTAGCAGTAGCTTTGCGTAATGGAGTGAAAGTAACAAATTTTGAAGTGAGCTCAACAGCGACAAAAATGTAGCAAAAACCTCTGTTAGTTCTCGGAATCGGACCAAAAATATCTACTGCGGCCATGTGTCTTAATTTCACATGTATAATGGGATATAAAGGAGGAATATGTGAAGTGGTGTCTGATTTAGCTTTCTGGCAAATTTTACAAGACGCTAAAACTCGTCGTATACGTTTTTCCATGTTGGCAAAATAACAGTTCTGTCTCAGTATAAGAAAACATTTTCGTGCTCCGTAATGTGCGTAACTTAAATGAGTGTACCAAATTAGTTTGTTAACCAGTTCGTCAGGAATGCATAATAACCAAATGTTGCTGTCAGGATGAGAGCGGCGAAACAGAATGTCATTGCGTACAGTGTAGTGGTTCCTAATCGTAACATTTTTCCTATCTTGCCAAAGGTGTTTAATTTCTTTCCACACATTGTCCTTATTTTGTTCTTGTGCTATGTCCTGTAATGACGATGAAATAAAATTTTCAAATGCAACTTGCTGAATGTACATGACACTGAAATTTGTTTTGCAGAAGTTGGTTGCTACGTCTTGCTGATTATTGCCGAGAGAACGCGATAGTGCGTCTGCTATAACATTTTGTGTACCGGGAATGTGAACTATTGTAAAATTAAATTCCTGTAAATAAAGTTTCCATCTACTTAATCTATCGTGAGTGAATTTGGCCGAAAGTAAGAATTGTATCGCTCTATGGTCTGTGTAGACGGTGGTATGTCTGCCGTAAAGAAAGTGCCTAAATCTCGTGAAAGCCCATACAACACATAATGTTTCAAGTTCTGTGACGGAATAATTTCGTTCAGCAGGTGACAAAATGCGACTTGCAAATGCGATGTTTTTAATTACTATTGAACCATCTTCTTCAATTTCCTGGAAAATGTGTACACCTAAAGCGGTGTTGGAACTGTCGGTGGCAATGGAAAAATTTCTAGTAAGATCTGGGTGCGATAATAGTGGAGCATTCAACAAAGCATGCTTCAAATAACATTCTCGTGAGCAAAATTCTGCGTGTCAAAAGTAATGTTTGCGTTACTGTAATATAAAACCTGTACTGTGTCTGGTGAAATTCTGTCGTACGTACTATTATTTACGGGAGGATGCTGTGGCATTTCGACTATTTGAACTGCTCTGTTATTTCTTACTGACGTATTACGCTATCGATGACACCTATTGTCTGTTTCATTCGTGATAATATGTTGTTGCTGATGTTCTTGCTGCTGAAAGGATCGACTGTTATTAAATGTACGCTGAAAATCGTGCTCATCAATTTTACGTCTGTCATGATAGTAATTTCTATACGGCGTATTGCGATGCTAGTTGAAATAGTGTGTTGTCTGTACGTAGTTATTTCTTTGCTGCCATGCGTTACTATTTGTTGGGGCTGGGACTATACGTGCACGCGGCGAAACATTAAAGTTTGGTTGACCTTGTAGACTGCATTGTTGGTTACGTATGCTAAGCGGTTGACTTTCATGCTATTGTGGTGAAAAACATCTATTGTTACCAAAAATATGGTTCCGACTGCTCAAAATTTTATACATACTGATGATTACGATTTTATCTGTAATTAAAATTACGGCGGTAGTTGTCATTACGGGAGTGCCTGCTGAAAATTGTCACATTCGGTAAAAGATTGTCACATCGGATATTCAGTACAATATTTCTTAATTCTAGGTAGAGCAATAGTTAAAGAGCAGTTTGGATAGATATAAAGGATAGTAGAAGAGAAGGCAGCAGTGCAGAAAACTAAAGATGAAACAGCACTACTACAGCTCGGGGCCCTATGCTCGCTACGGCACATATTCATTAAAGCGTAATGAATCCCCTGAGGTCTAATACGCACTGCAAATAAATTTTAGCTTTTGTGTTACAGGCAATTGCGGTATAAATTCAAAAGCAAATAGTTGTATCCGTGCTAATTCCAGTTTCTGCATTATAGGCAATGCTGTTGTAAATACAAAAATAAATTGTCGCATCTGGTTCAAAGCTAGCTTCTGCATTACAGGCAATAGCGGTGAAAGCATAAAAACAAATTGTCGTATACAGCTCAAAGTGTGTACCTGTGTTCTGTCATTATTAAATTCTCTACATTTTCTTGCGGATAAAAATTGCTCATAATCTATGTTCTCGTCACCGAATTTGAGAACACGTTCAGGTTTGTATGTGAATCTGTTTGTCTGTGTCGTTTCGTACTTCAAGTTACGTAGCTTTTCAGATTTTAAGTCGCGTGGTCGTTGTAAATTGCTCACATTATACACGCTGCGTGAGTCAGACAAATGTTCATAACGTGGCGGACTCTGCGACGCATTGGTGACTGAAATAGTTCTTAATTCTGTTACTTGAAAACTTGCGACATTTTGGTTGCTCTGTCGTTCACTTTTATTATTGACTTCCGTATTCGGAGTGTGTGAAACTTCCACTGACTGTAAATTAACTTCGTCGCGAATCTGTACTGCGTTTTTAGGGCATTGTTCAGTGACTGCATTAATTTCGTGTATCTGTGTTTCGCTCGCTGAACATTGTTCAGTGACTGCATTAGTCTTGCCTTTATGTGATTCTGTTGTGTCTACACGTGTGCTACTTAATTCTTGTGCAACAGTGCCAACTTCTTCATTACTGGTATTAGCACAAGTCTTAGTATCTACACGTAATTGTACTTTATTATCCCGACATTGCACGGTAACAGCTGTAATCTGCTCATTAAGTTCTTTATTAAGTTGTTTATATTGCTCACTAAGTTTGTCTAGTTTTTCGTCACTTTTATCAAATCTTTCATTAAGCTGTTTGAAATTCTCCCGCAAAAATGCCATAATTGGATCCGATTCAAAATTACCATTCCTATTATCTGTACTGTTTAATAGTGGATCTGGAACTTTCTCGCTTACTGTAACCATTTGGTTATTCTGAGATTTAGAAAAAAGTTTGTCAGTCGAATGTACACTGTCAGACATTATTTCGGAATTATATAAATCCGTCCTACTTTGGGTATCCTGTTCATTTTCACTAAAAATATTTGTCTGTTCGTCACGTGAATTTTCTAAATCGGGTGTGTTAAGCTCGACAGCGCTCATTACTATAGACCGCTCTGCGTCATCAATTGTCGTCAAGTTAATAGACGAGACAATTGAGTTCGTTTGTTCATCATTAAGGTGAAAGTCATCATTAGTGGTTGTAATGCACTGATTGTTAGTGGACGCAGGATTGTCATCATTACACTGCGTGTCACATGTCCTATCGATAAAGTTGTTTGAGTCGGTAATTTCATTCATAATACCTCGCGATACACTATTCACAGTCTTTCGCGGCATTTTTACAAAAGTCAAAATTTTTCACAAAATAAATCACCACAATGCAAAAGCAACACACAAATACAACAGAGCAACAAATTGCCATTGACCTGTAGAAAGAAAGTCACAATATTATTAAAAGCGTTGCGCTAAATCCTAATTATATCTAAGCAAATAAGAGCAGATATCTGACTGTTGCTCAAAAGACTCTCAACGAAATACGATCCTGGCAGGGTCGCCAAGTGTAACCTCCCCACCGCAATTTTTAAAAGAAAATAATTTGACAATACTTAATAGAAATGTGGAGCCAAGTGTAACCTCCCCACAAAAATTTGAAAGAAAGAAACACGACAATATTTAATTATGAATGCTAATGGACACTGCTCTAAGCGTAACCTCGCCCACAATGAGAGGTATTGAAAATGGCAACAAAAATGTGAAAATACGCAATCTGACTCAAATATAAATCCTTCAAAATTAAAGTCCATTCAGTGACAAGAAAATTCAATTAAACCGAAATATCGGTCTTTGGCCCTGTGTAAAACAATCAGAATTAAAGTCTTACCTCAGAAAAAATCGATGTCACATATCTGCTCTTGTTGTTGCGCGCCGCTTGAAGGAACTGCATTGCAAATAATAATATTCTCTTTTTTTTTGTGATTTTAATGGAATTTTTCTTCAAAAGAAGTGGAATGAAATGGGAAGTGCAACGAGATCTTTAGTTCAAAAAAAATTAAACTTTTGAGAAAATGCTTTTGAAATAAAAAATTATTATTGGGAGACTTGTTGGAGAATAATTACAATAAATAAAATTTTTCATTATCTAATGATTATATTAATTAACAGTATACCTTATTCCTCATCTTGACCATTGTTGCCGACCGCCTACATCACACAACCGCACTGGGCTGCTACTACTGACCGACCGCTCTGCATGACGACTACAGACTGAGTACTGCTCTCAACTAGACAGAGCTACAGACTCGCAACGACTGAACTGACAGACTCGCAACGACAGAACTGACCGCTACTCTGCATAGCGACAACTAACTCGCAAAGACTACTACTGACTGAGAACCGCTCGCAACACTCGCGCGGTCAAGCGCATACTCTCTGGTCACAGATGCTACAATGCCTCGCCATCGCTGCTGCGTTACATACGTGTTTCAAGCTTTATGCGCTGTTATGCAGCATCGCGTGCATTCATTACCTTGTCGGTGTTCGTCAGGGGGCGGCGGGCAGCACAGCTCCGCTCACCTCGCCGTCTCCGAAGCAACTCTCTCCTAACTTCTCCTTACTACAACTTACCGAAGTTGTTTTAAGAAAAACTATCTGGCTGTGTTTTCATCTGACCAATCAGGGTCTCAATGTTAACCTTAAGCTCCGCCTACAAAAATTCTGTCTATCCAATGACGAAGGTTATACTTTTCGTGGTGGGGCAATGTTTTTAAAGTTTGCAACGTAAAAGAGACGCGAAAAAGTCTCACGCTAAAACTTGCAGCTGGCGTCGTCCTTTAGAGTTATTGTAAGATCTATATTGTTCTTCTGGAGGGCTCTATATTTTAACATGGGCGGGGGGGTGGTCCTAACATAACAGAGACGCGAAAAAGTCTCACGCTAACACTTGCGGGTGGTGTAGCCCTTTTTGTGTTATTGTAAGATCTATACTGTTCTTCTGGAGGGCTCTAGCTTTTAACATTGGCTGGGTGGTGGCCCTGACGTAACAGAGACGCGAAAAAGTCTCACGCTAAA
The DNA here is from genome assembly GCF_021461395.2 of Schistocerca americana. NCBI lineage: Eukaryota > Metazoa > Arthropoda > Insecta > Orthoptera > Acrididae > Schistocerca > Schistocerca americana. The sequence continues at coordinate 851,337,173 of NC_060121.1, forward strand.
ACTTGCGGGTGGTGTGGTCCTAGCGATTAGCTGGCGACGTGGGTGTCCGTCCGTCCCTTATCGTAGGGCCTTCCAGCTTAACACGGTTCTGCTCTCGGCTTCTGTTCTCGTCTCTCCCCTCGGAACTGCGTCTGTCTCACGGTGGGAAGGTATGACATGCATTTAGGCATTCTTGTGTTAGTCTGTGGTATTCCATTTGCTCACTCGTTACTCGTATTACTTTGGTTAATTTAATGTCACGATTTATTCGGAGCTATGTGACATACTACTGGATTTGCTTATCATGTCAGGGTTTTCATGGAAGGTGTCGGATTTGCCTGACACCTTACAAAGTAGGTGCACTGACGCGTCAGAGAAATTGTATACGCGTGCATAAAAAAATACTGAGATATGTAAACAGGGAAAATACGGCGCTTCGGCCAGCAATGTATATATTAGACAACAAGTGTCTGGTGCAGTTGTTAGATCGGTTACTGCTGCTACAATGGCAGGTTACAAGACTTAAGTAGTTTGCACGTGATATTATAGTCGGCGCCCGAGCTATGGGACACAGAATCTCCGAGGTAGCGATGAAGTGGGTATTTTCCCGTACGACCATTTCACGAGTGTGCCATGAATATCACGAATCCGGTGAAACATCAAATTTCCGACATCGCTGCGGCCAGGAAAACCTCCTGCAAGAAAGATACCAACGACGACTGTAGAGAATCGTTGAACGTGACAGAAGTGCAACCGTTGTGCAAAATTGCTGCAGATTTCGATGCTGAGCCATCGGCGTGCGAACCATTCAACGAATCATCATCGAACTGGGCTTTCGGAGCAGCAGCCTTACTAGTGTACTCGTAATGACTGCAAGAAACAAAGCTTTACGCGTCGCCTGGGGCCGACTTTGGACTGTTGATGACTGGAGACATGTTGCCTGGTCAGACGTGTCTCGTTTCAAAGTGTATTGAGCGAATGGACGTGTACGGGTATGGGGACATCCTCATGCATTCATGGACCCTGCATGTCAACAGAGGACTGTTCAAGCTGGTGGTGCCGCTGTTTTGGTATAGGACGTGTGTAGTTGGTGTGCTATGGGACTCTTGATACGTCTGGATACGATCTGACAGGTGACACGTACGTAAGCACCCTGTCTGATCACCTGCATCCATTCATCTCCATTGTACATTGCGACGGATTTGGGCAATTCCAGTAGGACAACGTGGTACCCCACACATACAGAATTGATTCAGAGTGGCTCCATTAACACACTTCTGCGTTTGAACACCTCCGCTGGGCACCAAACTCCCGAGACTTGAACGTTATTGAGCTTGTCTGGGATGACTTGTAACGTGCTGTTCGGAAGAGATACCCATACGGAATTATGGCCAGTGCTTCAGGATTCATGGTGTCAATCCCCTCCACCGCTACTTCAGACACTAGTCGAGTCCATACCAAGACACCACGTCGTGTAGCGGCACATCTGCGTGCTCTCGGGTTGTGGGGTGGGGGGGGGGGGGAGCGGTGGGGGGGGGGGGGGCGGGGGGCTATACAGTAATAGGCAGGTGTACCAGTTTCTTCGGCTCTTCAGTTTATATGACATCTGGAATCTCGTATACAGGTCTGTGTAGGGTTTTAGACCTCCAGGTGCTGTTCAACGAATATGGGAGCGGAAGAGAATTGCACACAACCTGGAGGTAGTAAGCGGTTTGGAAAATCATTAATGTATCTTTCGTTGGAGGTATAACAAGTTATTTCTAAGCACTTTTAGAAAAGCAGATAGAACATTATAGCCCAGAAGTAGTACGAGAACGGAGACCAAACGTTTAAAAGCGAATGTATATACAAGAAGTTATCAGAAAAGTCGAGATGCCAAGTGACAAGCGGCCCATCACAGTTGCCACATCACTCAGTTAAGAGCAAATCCTACCTCCCTAGCACCACCTAGGTAGGAGCTCACGTGTTACACTGGGGGCAACTATTGACTTGTTTATAGATGAACATTTGTAATGTACACACTTACGGGAACAACATGGCATAATTAATTTATAACTTAATTTCCACTCTGACCAACTACTCTGCTATGTATGGAGAAGTGATTTAACGTCTTTGATTTTTTTTAAATTTTAAGTTAAATATACATTTGCTTGTCTTACATCTTCTGCTCTGCGTGCCAACATGGGTTCCATCACGATCGAAAGCAATAAACATGTGGAACAAGGCATACATTGACAGACAAAAGCAGCCGTAGCTACACAGCGTGTTTCTCAATCACAGTTCGCACCTGAATGTTGGCTGTTTCCTAGGAGGAAGTGTTATGTCATGTTCTTCTTAAACACTTACGTCAACATATGTTGGAGTTCGACAGCGACAACACTATTGCTGGTGGAGACTGTGGTATACCATTCTGCGATACTGCTGCTCGCGTTGGTCAGGCCTCCACGGCCACTACGTGAGTATGGAATTTATGGGTTTAGTGTGACCATACACCCGACCATGCAGTATCTCAACGCCCTCACGCAACTAGCGCACGAGAGGACACGTGTAAGTTGCATCGATCATACAGTGTCTTAAAATCTCGTCACCAGGTTTCCGTGACTATCTTTCAGCAAGACCACTCAAGACGTTGTATTGTCCGTACTGTCCTGACCTATGTCGATACCTCGATACGGAGGGCGTTCGACTGTTGCTCTGGCTTGGTCGTTACCCAGTTCCATCACTCACTGAAAATATCTGACCATGAGTTTCACCCTACCACTCGTAACACCTGACACCTCTTATAAGAGACGCGTGGTATAAATACACAGGAGAAAGAAAAGGAAATTCTTTCGTAAAATCTCTCGCGCTCTAGAAATGAAATGATCGTCCGATGTTGTTGTTCATTTAAAACCTTAGATTGATATAAATATCTTCCTTCTCCAACATATCCATGTCTTCACGTTTCTCTATACAAGCTGTCTCAAAACTTTCGGATTAAATTGAAACAGGTGATAGTTTATCCACAACCGATTATACTGAGATAGAAAACCAATGGTCGGAACCCCATATTTTTTGTGTTATAGACGTACACAGCGTATACTGCATAACAACAGTGTACAATGTACTTCACAGAAATTGTTCAGAGCAGCAACTGCCAGCTCAATGCGTGTATTGTAACTGTGCTTGTATTTCTACGGCACTCTATCGAAGGTAACTGGTGTCTGTTCTACATTGGAACGGGCAGCGAGAAAATAAACAACGTATACCCATGACCACCAAACAGGCATCTGTATACAATTGAGCTAATAGCACGTGTGTCATGGTACGACAACATGCATTATACCAACACAATAACCTGTGCCACAGTCGTGTTACCATCCTTAGTGTCAGTCATCCACAGCATCACACATGTGTCCGTGGGTAGTTATGTTACTGTGTAGGGTGTCTGATGCTTAGTCAAAGATGGAACGCACTCGTCACGAGAGTGGGCAGACATGCGTTTAATGTACACTCTGGCAGGATGTAGCGCCCGTAAAGCGGCACGAATGGATAGAGAACGCTTTCACAACAGGCGTCATCCGAATAGGAAGAAACTTATCTCCGTGGATGCTAACTTACGAAGGCCGATGTCGTTCACGCCACAGAGAACTGGCCAAGGTGGTGTGGTCGATCATCCAGCATTAACTACTCATCAATTTGTCAATGAAACGAACATTTCGAAAGATACAGTCCAGTGAGTACTGTTAGAACAGGTATTACACACCTATGATAAAGCACCTGTGCAAGCACCGAGAGCAACGGATTCTGAGCTCCACATTCACTCCTCTTGGTGAATTATCCACCGCATTGCTGTAGTGCTGACCGTAATACAGTTTGTATTGATCATGGATGAGGTCTCATTCATCTCCAGTGATGCTCTTTCCAGCAGCCACAACAGCCATATCTGGAATGAGAACAATCTACACACCACCCACATCGGTGGCCACCAGCAACGATACTTTGTCAATGTACGGGCGGGAATTGTCCGAAATCACCTAATAGGATCTTATTTGTTGCCTTCCCGTTTGACCGACTGACGTTCCCTGGTATTCCTGCGAGATATACTGCCACAGTTCTTGGAGACGTTGTCCATGAAAGGAAGTAGTTTTAACTGAATGGTTTACCAGCCCACTTCGATGTTAATCTCCGCGAGCACCGGAGCAACACGTACCCTACTCATTCAATTGGAAGTACTGCCCTATGAGCAGGGTGATGATAAAATCTTGCACATTTAGACTTTCCCCTCTGGGGTTACGTCAAGAATATGGTGTATGAAACCTCATAGAAACAGGGGGGACCTGCTTGCTAGGGTCCAAGCTGCCCGTCTCCTGTCCCAACAGAGACTGGGGTCTTTGCGAGAGAAGTTCATGCGCCGTTGCCATGCATGCATTGAGACTGGCAATCGTCACTTTAAGCAGTTATTGCGAGCTGTGTTGACGTTATGTGATGTATGCTGTGTGTGTACATAGCACAATAAGTATGCAGTTGTGACCATTGGTTCCATATCTCACTATAATTGGTTGCAGACCCACTCCCACCTGTTGCAGTTTGACCTAAAATGTTTGAGAGCCCTTGTATTATGCGAGGTCTGTAGTGTTTCACTAATGCTAGGCACTTTGTGGGTGGAGTCCTTTAAGAGTGCAGCAGAAATGGAGAGGCTACTGTCAGCTCAGATGGATATCCTCAACAATATAGTACTGGCACCACCAGCCTGTGTCCATGGGGCGGTGTATGATCATATCAGCCGTTCGCCAGAATCGTTGTCCATGGACAACCGTTAACGTTATTTATCTAGTAAGGTGAGAGGTTTTCACTGATCCACGGTCCAATGACGACCATACTGTGCCAACTGCAGGAGTAACTGACGATATCATTGGGTCAACATGGGCTCACGTTTGGGTTGTAAGTTGCAGGGCCCCAAGTGGCCAGACAGGTGTACTCCGAGGCCTGCACCAGAATTTGTTTTCAGATCTGTCTAAGATTGCTATCTATCCTGTTTTACAGATCAAAAAGAACTCCGACACACACATTCTGTGATGAGGCGTGGACGTTCAACACCTTTTCGTCTACTCGTGATTTCACCGTGCGTCGACCACTTTCCATGTGTAGATGCTGCCGAAATCAGCACACGAAGAGCCGACCACCTACGCCGTTTCCGGGGTGTGCCTTCTCTGACATCGGGCCACAATGATCTGCTCATTGTTGAAGTCGCTAATTTCAGTGGATTTGTGGACCGGAACTGACGCTATAATCACTGTGCATTAGTCGCCGTTCCGTTTATATGCTTTCCATACCGCGTCAAGTGTCAGCAACGCCAGCTGGTAACATTATTCAACCTCGCGGTGAGCAGCGGATCACAATGGTTGGGCTTACCAGTGAGTACAAAATACGTCATAATCAATTTAGATAAGGAACATCAATGAACGACATAAGACACCTACTATTATTTATTATTGTAGTGGTGCCTATAGGTAAAGGCGAATATACGCCATTTGAAGTTGTTGCGCGTATTAAAAATTGGCCAGTTGCAAGTATGACTCGTGTGCTGAGGGCTCTGTACAAATCTAATTACGTATACAGGCAGTTCATCCATTCTGGGAATCGAGAATCTCGAAGATTTTTGTCTCCTATCGAGATCGATACTAGCAAGATATCGGCTCCAAGGATTCCGACATTTTCGAGAATGTTTTAGTTTCGAGTTTTATGTCGGATAACAAATGACAAAAGAATTTTTTTCGTATGATATAATCACAAATTTATAATTTTATTCTTTATTTGTACTACGAACCTTGCTCTTCTCCACATTTCATACTTCTACGTCAAAGGGAAGTGCCCTACACGTTTCAATGAGTGAGTCTGCTATTATCAAAATACGTGACATAAATGGCCGTATCTTTTGGCTGTATTGTCTTCGAAGCTATCGTCTATTTTACCGCCGAGGGACCACGGATCTTACTATGTGATATAAATTTTGACTTGATAAGTTTACCTTTTCTGAGAAAAAGGGGGCATACAGATAAAAAATCACAAATAACTATTTTCTTGTGATATAATTACATATTTACAGTTTTCGAAGTTTTTCCTTTGGTTGTACAGTGAAACCCTGCTTCTCGCCAAATTTCGTGAATTTAAACCAAAGGGAAGTTCCTTAAGGGTTTTGATGAGTGAGTTTGCGAGTATCAAAATATGTGACACAAATGACCTTATCCTTTGGTTGCATTGTCTTAGAAGCTTCAAATGTATGTATGTATGCCTTACGATGTGACATAAATTTCAACTTGATACGACCACCTGTTCCTGAGACAAATGGTTTTCAACAGTCGGACAGACAGACAGAAAGACATCCAACAACGTGATCCTATAAAGGTTCCGCTTGTACCGGTTGAGGTACACAACACCAAAACCGGGTGTTAATGAAACCCGGTCAACTTGTTAGTCGGATATGCTGTATGTTAAATGTGGTTTACAGGTAATAAAAGAACTTCATTGTTTCGAAATGTGCACACGCCTGGATAATTTAAAATTGAAACGATTTTATCTTTTTCTGACGAGGTTCATAAGGCAGTACACTTCTCCAGTACCAAGTACATCGTTGACATGCAAGGAGTCAGGGAGCGCGGCTGTTGTTCCGTGGCACCCATGTGGGGCGAAAATCCGAGTTACGTCCCTAATGAGCGGCCGCTAATGATTTTTTAAAGACGATCTCGCCATTAACGCGGCAGTGCCGTATCATCTGCTTCAGGTGCGGTCCTCTGGTTCTGTGAAATTTGCAACCGGCGGCCGTACTGCCTTCGTGAACGCAACGACAGGACGCAGCCAAAAAATCTACCGCGACACACTTAGAACCGGACTATGATTATTTCGTTTCATACAGCAGCAGTTTTACGTCACGAAATAGTACGCAAGTACATCATACACTGAAAATTGAGTGTGTTGTTCAAAAATATTCTTTTACGAAAGGTTTTAAAGTTTATCAAACTATCGTCCTATCGAAAATTAGTGTAGCAATACGTAACGGTTATAATAATGCCTAAAACTCCGAGAAAGAAATTGCTAAAAATTCAGTCTCATGAATCAGTCAGTCATCACACTACTACTCAGTGCAAAGGATGGTTAAAATGTACAAAAATTAATGAAAAGAAGCAAACATCACTATTAAGCAACTACGTCAAGTATTGTGGTAAGACCAAGTCTGAAAAGATGCAACGAAGCTTCTGTAAAAGAGTTTTCCGGTAATCACTGTGTCATTTTGGGGGCAGAAGTGTGGACACTGACTAGAAAATGGAATCAGACTCCACTCAATGTAAGTGACATATTGCAGGTGTTTCAAAACCACAGCAGTAACGAATGGCAGCACTAGACAAGATTCAACGTTGGTACAGTACAGACAAAGGAAAGAATTAGAGTAGTATGGCCATATGGGACCTACGCGTTGTAATACCTTAGAAAGTTTGGTGGAGGGTGGGGGGGGGGGGGGGGGGGGTGGGAAGACTCTCAGCATCAAGTGGAAGACGAAGATCTCCAAAGGAATGGAATTCAGGAATTCCATAGGTTCTGCAGGAACGACGGACGGCAAGAAACATTGGTTCATATAAAGAAACAAGGAGTTTGCGTTCCGGTAAATGCGCGATTGAGGGCTTCGACGCCAGATTATTTGTGTTACATAGTTAATTCTGGAGTGAATTTTTATTTCGATAACATCTGTAAATAGTCATAAATATAGTAGAAAGGCGAAAATTTCGAAATTATTTCAGTCCATACTCAATCTACGGGTTTGTTGCATTTTTCAGGCGAATATAATTCGTTGATATTTTGACAGCCTCTCAACGGGTTCCCATAAGCAGTGCAGTGCGCTAAGAAAGGCAGGCCCTCTGTTCCAGATTGTATAGCAATTAGATTCCTTTCAGGGTATGCTGATACAATAGCGCCATACTTAGCAATCATATTCAACGGCTCGCTCGTAGCAAGATCCGCAGTCAAAGGCTTGAACGTTGCACAAGTCGCACCAATATCCAAGAAAGGAAATGGTAGTAATCCGCTAAATTACGAACCCATATCACTAACGTCGATATGTAGTAGGATTCTGGAACATATACTGTGCTCGAACATTGTGAATCACACCGAAGGAAACGATTTATTGACAAATAGGCGACATGGATTAGAAAACAAAATTCTTCTTGTTCTTGTGAAACACAACTAGCTGTTTATTCTCACAAAGTAATGAGAGCTATCGATAGGGGACGTCACACGGAGTCCTTATTTGCAGATTTCCAGAGGGCTCTTGACACCATTCCTCACAAGCGACTTCTAATGAAATTGCGTTCCTATAGCATATCGCCTCAGTTGTGGGACCTGATTCGTGATTTCCTGTGATATGACTGACGGAAAGTCATTGAGTAAAACAGAAGTAATATCTGGCGTTCACCAAGGAAGTGTTACAAGCCCTCTGTTGTGCCTGGTCTACATAAACCATTTATTAGACAATCTGAGCAGACATCTTAGTCTATTTGCAGATGATGTTGTCATTTACTGCCTTGTAAAGTCATCAGATGATCAAAACGAATTGCAAAATGATTTAGACAAGATATCTGTATGGTGCGAAAAGGGACAACTGGCTCTAAATCATGAAAAGTGTGAAGTCATCCACATGACCACTAAAATGAATCCGCAAAATTTTTGTTGCAGGGTAAATCACACACTTCTAAAGGCTGATAACTCAATTAAATACTTAGGGATTACACTTACGAATTGGAGCAATGACATAGGTAATATGGGAAATCACCAACTTTCTCCACCAGAGTGTGAAAATATTTTGCTAGCGCCCACCTACACACTGACAAATGATCATCACAATAAAATGAGAGAAATCATAACTCACACAGAAGAATTTAAGTGTTCGTTTTTCCCTCGCGCTTGTCGTGAGTGGAACGATAGAAAAGTAGCTTAAAGACGATTGGATGAACACTCTGCCGGGCACTTGATTTTGAACTCCAAAGTAATCATGTGGATGCAGATGTAGATATAAATCGTTCAGAATCTTATAGAGGTTGAAAAATTAGCGTCGATTTGATCAGCGATATGATACTGAACTCTCCTTCTTCGCCATAATAGATGAGGACTTGAGGTACACACAATCTTCAATTACGGTGAACACTTAAATCAATTAATGGTACGATCGACTTAATGGTGGAAACGTAACATGAAGTAATTGCTTTAAAACCATCAGTTTCTTGATTTCATCTTTTGAACAACCAATAAAGAACTTAGATTTTTATTGAAAGCGCCGTATATGTATCAAGGAATGTGAACAGAAGATGCCATTTGGCGTAAAGAGGTGGATGTGGAAACTGTCACTTTCTAAGATACCTTTCGCTGCTAGAAATATGCGTGATTCACTGAAGACCATGATCAGTTCAGACTCTTTATTTAACTCTGCCGTTTACTTATCCTTATTTGTGACCATACAGTGAACTTGAACCTCGATACGACCAACTGAAATCAACACAAATATCCTACCAATATTCAGATTTGGTACAGAGCGGATAGCGGTCTATATTGCACGCTTACTTTCCTGAACTTCGTAAGTAACTATGACCTGCCATCGGGCCCATATACGCAGAGATTCGTCAGACTACTGCTGGTCGGATTTTCAAGTTTTGTGAACCTTATACCAAATGCAACACGTATTTTACGACTTACACAGCTCCGCTTTGAATTGTTTATGCAATTTTCACCACGCTCGTTTCTATGGCGCTATTCGTGCAGTCATTGTGGTAAAGGCGTCCATCATATTTGAGGTAGCAACCCCCATTAAAATAATCCTGCCTTTAACAAAGCGTTAAGCTTTTCTCCATCTTTATATTTAGCCCGCAGCTCGTGGTCTTGCGATAGCATTCTCGCTTCCTGCGCACGGGGTCCCAGGTTCGATTCCCGGCGGGTCATCAGGGCTTTTCCCTGCCTCGAGTCGACTAGTTGTCGTTATGTTGTCTTTATCATCACCAGTCATCCCCATCACGGTCGGAGGAAGGTAATGGCAGACTACCTCCGCACTTGCCTAGTCGGCGGTGCAGGTCTCCCGTATCGTTCCCTACGCTCCTCGGAGTATGGGACCTCTTCATCATCAACTTGGTATTTTAATTATCCTCATAATCTATGTCAGCTGTGAGACGTTTCCAGGGCTGCCTCGCTCGTGAGGTAATGCCACGGAAGCAATGAAACAGCTGAGGCAGAATATACTGAAAGAAAGCCATCCACCGATCGTTCCCGCTAGATAAAAACATGTTTTAGGGGTTAATCTAACTTTAATTCTGGCCACTCACATTCTAGTGTATGAGGTATCCGCAGGAGTTGACTCGTTTCAGTTCGATAGTTACTCTGTGTTATTGTTGATGGATGCCACACTTTCGCTTGGTGTGTTATCACATGTAATAAAGGAAGGAAGGAGGTTTAGTGTTTAAAATCCGGTCGACAAGGAGGTCATTTGCGACTGAGCACAAGCACTGCTTAGGAAATAATGAGAATGAAATTAGTCGTGCCTTTTGAAAGAAACCATACCGCCATTTGTCTGGAGCGATATAGGAAAGTCACGGAAAACATAAATCTGAATGGTCATACGGGGATTTGAATCGTCGTCCTTCCGAATGCGAGCACAGTGTGCAAACCAATGCGTAACCTCGCTCAGTATTATTATTCTTATTATCATTGGAGTGGAGGTGAGTTCACTTTCAACTGGACCTTGGTACTGAAGAGATCGTAGGTCAAATTGAGTCTCGTATCTGTTATCAGGCAGTCTGTCTGTTGACAGTTAGTCTACGATTATTCTCTGCCAGCTCCACGCACCGCTTCGGAAACTGCTACTGAAAAATTATCCTTGTGGCGGTGGCAATCGAAAAGGAATATGACAGCTAAGTGAACGCAGCAGAGCTAAGGTTCTTAAGGAGAGTGAAGGGCACATGGCAACGTTAAGTAAAAATAAAATAAAAACGTTAGAAACGAGTTGAATCTACAATCGTGCCCAGAAGTATCTGAACGACCTGAATTGCGTTTCGTCTGATCTGCTCGCAGCTCATATAAAGTAGCTGTGTTGCAGGCTCTCTAATTTCTTTCCAGTACAGTCTTCTGACTATACAGAATGGATATCACAAGAGATCATTAGAAAACTATGTTCTTTAAGGTAATCAGTCGCGATGCAAATCAACACCACAATGTTCTAAAAACTAAGAAATGTATCATTAGAGATGAGATAGTCCTTAACGCTTGTAAACTCGATTTTACTACTGTAAGTGGCATTTGAAAATCACTACCACGCGTATTGTAATTTAACTAACTCCATCACCTAAGCCATCCCAGTAATCATTAGGAAAAATTGAATATTTTTGTGAACAAGAGATTTTCAAACGATACCTGGACCCCTAAAGTTCTTTGACAATCTGAATTACTTTTGCTATTTAAAAGATTTCCTCACATTTGTAAAACGTCGTATCTGATACGAGTGGTCTGTCATACACTAGATGTCGAACCAACCAATTAAAAACAACGCGATTAACAGCGGCAAGCGCTCTGTGGAAACGTCAAAACTAATGTCGCATAACTAATAATTTTTCTGTGCTCATGACTGAGCAGTTATTTGTGCACATGCCTGAACTTTAAACGACGTTTGTGACGGATCTGTATTGAAACCAAACACCTATAGCAATTGTAACTAAGCAACGCCTTCGTGCCTCACTGAGACTCGATTATAGCAAGGTTCGCCATTGGTCACTAGGAGGCGTAAAGAGTCGAGAAATATCGAAGTTTTTTCCAGTATCAGTTAGCAAATCTGAACTAGTGCCATCCTGTGAAGACTCTTATCTCAATGTTAACTAACCACGAAAAGCATTTAATTCAGTTTCAAGTGACAAAGTTGTCACGAGTTTAAAACTAAGTGCCGTGGTATAATGTTTTGTGTCAGGGACTCGAACTCAGCACATAATCAGATTGTGAATAAAGTAAAATCAGAAACTACATATCGATTTTTCCCCCAGCAGCGAGATGTCTGAATCTGAAATGAGAATATAATTTCTTTGCCTGACCGGGAACCGAATCCGGCATCTACCACCGTTGCTTTCTATTTGTTCACCAGTAGAGAGGCGTGAGCAAGTTTGACTAGAAATAACGGCACCTATCGTCACTGCTGGCAACATGTGAAAAGACATTAAAAATGAAAATTATTTATCACTTTTAGTTCGGTGTACCGATGGTAGGGCTTGAAATGAAACCATTGATATTTTTGTGCAGGACCAGGATTCGAACTCACATACGTGCCTTTCGTGGAGACCTAGAGGAGTTTGCCATCTTGGGGAAAACAATGAAATGATCGAACTATATCGTTTCGTGTGGGTCAGACACGACGACAGAGGAGATTCGAGTTCGAATCCCATTTCAGCTCCAAGTTCTTCAGCGCCTCAAGTCTCAATAAAATAGAAGCCCTGTGACCTTATATGAATATTGGCTTGTTAAATAAAATAAAGTTTCTAGTGTAAGGAAGAGTAAGACCGAGTTAGGCTGGGCCATAGCATCTGCTATGGCCCAACATAAACCGGCTCTGCCCCATTTGGTAGTGAAGGGATATGATGTTTATAATGTGTATTCTGAACTATGGTGCGTATTTGTCCTAACATTTGTAAAAAATAGACTCCTGATTTTAAATTATTTTACGACATCTGATTAAAAAGTCTGAGACAAACGTTAAACTTATTTTTTTGGTCATATGGAGCATTGCGTCAGTACTAATGAAGACAACAAAGAAAAAGCAGTACAAGAGCGATGGTATAGAAGTAATACTTTAAAATTATGTATACATAATAATTCTCGTTGTCTTCCTGAATTGATAACTCCTACCACCAATTTAAATTCACGGAAGTGACAGGATTCGAAACTTCTACCTGCAGATGAGAAGTTGATCGCCTTAACCACTACGCCATTCTACCAATCACATACGCTACACTTAGAAACTGGTATAATATGGTCTGTAATGTCACACTTTTTCCACGAAAAAAAAAATCATATACCGAGTAAAAGCGGTAGAGTACGTTCTCGACGGAAATGCAGACAGTCGATCTGATATTTACTACCGTGAACGGAGCTATGAAGAACGTAACCTAACTGAATGTGACACAGTAAGTATTCTGCTATATTTTATCAGCACTGCTTGTTTAGGAGACAGTGGGAGAGTGTGAGAACTTAATAGCTGTTAACGCATGATAAAACTTCGCCACATGCAGTTTATGAGTAAACAGCAAATAAATAGGTGGTTGAAAAGAACATGTTAGGAGAATGAGGGATGGAAGGTTACAAAGTAAATAGTGAATTATAAACCGATATGAAGCAGAGACGTTGGTCGACGAAGTAAACGGTGGTAACAAACTTTGCGGAGACGGAACAGGCAAATGCCTAATCGCTGTACGCAGAACAACGAAGACGAAGATATAAGGGTCGCCGTCTAGTGAAAGGAGCAGGAAAGACCTGTGGTAAATTGCTGACGTACAGCTTTCTGTGGTGTAAGAAACGAATATGTAGCAAGATCTGACTAAACGGATAAGGTAAATCGTTTGGATAACATGTCTGTTAAGTTGTTATCCTGTGTACCAGAAACTTTTGGCTCTGAGCACTATGGGACTTAACATCTATGGTCATCAGTCCCCTAGAACATAGAACTACTTAAACCTAACTAACCTAAAGACATCACACAACACCCAGTCATCACGAGGCAGAGAAAATCCCTGACCCCACCGGGAATCGAACCCGGGAACCCGGGCGTGGGAAGCGAGAACGCTACCGCACGACCACGAGTTGCGGACCCAGAAACTTTTATCAGAGATCATGGTCACTGCTATTCCTCATCCCCGTCACCCCTCTCTTATTCTAGTTTTGATGTTCAAATGTTCAAATGTGTGTCAAATCTTATGGGACTTAACTGCTAAGGTCATCAGTCCCTAAGTTGACACACTACTTAACCTAAATTATCCTAAGGACAAACACACACACCCATGCCCGAGGGAGGACTCGAACCTCCACCGGGAGCAGCCGCACAGTCCACGACTGCAGCGCCTTAGACCGCTCGGCTAATCCCACGCGGCTAGTTTTGATGTTAATAGCCTGTTCAATATTGACTCTGACTTGAACAGCCGCTAGTTTCATGTTCGATTCTTTTTGTTAAAGATTAAACAGCCTGATCTGCTTCCCGCTGTGCTAACCCGTGTAATAGAAAGAACAAACACTAAAACGGCATTCAAGCGTGCCTGCTACAAGCACGTTGCAAAGCGCCACAACGACCTTTTTCGCTTCATTTATTATTCAGAACTGAGTTTAAAATTCTCGATGTTATAACTTCACGTAAGCTGTTTGCCCGTTACGGAAACTATTAAAAAATTCTCTGCAGTGAAGCCGCGAGGGAGTTGTTCCCTCAAGCAGCTACAGCTCACCGTGAAGCGAAACCGACACGAAGTTAGGGGTGGAATTTTTAACAACCAACGCGCTTTCAACGTTCCCGTGAGAGACTGAAACACTGGATTTGCATTCGAAGAATCGACATATACTTCGTGGTTCGCCGGTCGGAGTGGCGGAGCGGTTGTAGGCGCTACAGTCTGTAACCGCGCGACCGCTACGGTCGCAGGTTATATTCCTGTCTCGGGCATGGATGTGTGTGATGTTAAGTCCCATAGTGCTCAGCGCCATTTGAACCAATATGCGCAAATTTTAAAGCAAAAAAAAAAAAAAAAAAAAAAAAAAAAAAAAAAAAAAAAAAAAAGAGATAAAAGTTAGATAAACTATAAAAAATGTTATAAGTGTTTCAACTTAAACAGGATGACGTGCATTATGGAAATAAGTCGTGATGTGGATTCTGTGCTAGGTGGTGCTGTGGAAATTGATGCGACCAGCTTTATACTGATCGCTCTGTCCAAAATTGGGAAGCGGTTCCGTGGATTCATCGGAAGTTCCAAGAGATATGATGAGATAAAATTGTTGATCTTGCCCTTCTATGATAGTTGAACAATGATGCTAAATCCTGTCTCCATCATTTATCATCGTTGACTCATAACAGAAAGCCGACCAAGAAATGGGTTGGTGCACAACCCAACAGGAATGATGCGGTTGACGTAACTGTCACTGAAATTTGCTGTTTCTGGTATTCGAGTGTCCAATTTTAAACGTTAATCACAAGACAAAAATATGGCCTCTTCTTGTCAAAGTTTGTAATTTGCATCTGGTTAGCTTAATAACTATAATGCTAATGAATTCAGAGCGACCCCGGGCTAAATGTCACAGTTGTTGCTTCTTGTGGTATGAAGACCGCGCGTACGTGCGTATCTCGGTATCTTTCGTGTAGCGATATATTAGCTTCAGCTTTTTCGTATACGTCCTCGGTACCCACGCAAAACGTGCCTCATTTCAGTGAACGCGAAGCGTAAAAGTCACGTTTGATATCTGAAGACTGATAGCCGTGTATTGTCACGCAAAGTGCGGACAGCGTATTTCCTGCTTTTGACTTTTCCACTTTATGAGTTCCACACTCCTCATGTGAACGTCGTAGGTTGCAATGTTAATATTTCTCACGTGGGTGAAAAGTAACTTAAAAATTTAACATACCGAGAGTTTATTGGAACTGCTTTCGATATATATAATATAATATAATGATATAATATGATATATATGATATAATAAGACTCATATTCCTCAAAAATTTATTCGAACATGTTGTTAAAAAAAAATGCCCGCATCTCGTGGTCGTGCGGTAGCGTTCTCGCTTCCCACGCCCAGGTTCCCGGGTTCGATTCCCTGCGGGGTCAGGGATTTTCTCTGCCTCGTGATGGCTGGGTGTTGTGTGCTGTCCTTAGGTTAGTTAGGTTTAAGTAGTTCTATGTTCTAGGGGACTGATGACCATCGATGTTAAGTCCCATAGTGCTCAGAGCCATTTTTGTTCAAAAAATAGTTCAAATGGCTCTGAGCACTATGGGACTTAACATCTTAGGTCATCAGTCCCCAAGAACTTAGAATTACTTAAACCTAACTAACCTAAGGACATCACACACATCCATGCCCGAGGCAGGATTCGAACCTGCGACCGTAGCAGTCCCGCGGTTCCGAACTGCAACGCCTAGAACCGCACGGCCACCGCAGCTGGCGAACATGTTGTTGACAAAATGTAATTTATATATGGTTGTTGTTATACTGTCTCAGAATCTTACGAATGTCTCAGAGGCGTAATTCATATACTGTAGATCATTAACATTAGGTTTATCAAGAAAATTTATCTTGTGTCAACAACCTACGTTTATTCCAAATATTATAACAGAAAAAGATGTCATTTGGCGTTCTAACACTTACAGAGGATTCAATACTGGAGCACGCATTTTCTTATAAAGCTGCTGTGTGTTCTATTTTGATTCCTGCTCCGGAGGAAAAAGTGCGTTACATTTCCATATAAGCTGTACGTGCTCTAGAAAGTATATTTTGCATTGAGTGCCCCATTTTATATCACAAACTTACATGAGAATCATGGATATCGTTACCCCTTTCTGAAAGTTGTATTGCTCTCAGAGAATGGAAATCAGATACAGTAGGTCTCAAAGAAATTGTCTGGAAGAAACTCTTGTTAGGCGGTACCGCTACTCGCAAAGGAATACAACCTTACAAAACAAGAAGCATATAAATGCTTCCATCGCACATAGATTGCATTAGACTGTTGACAGCTGGACATATAAATCATGTCTACCAATTACCATTTTGTTTTGTACCAGGTGGTTATAATTAAACTTTCCCTATTTAACTCGTTGTAGCACTGTTACGACTTCTGCACCACTTTTTAGCAGCAGACACAGTGGCTGCGCCGAAGACTGAGACGGCCTGGAGTTTTCCAATTATTTATTGAACTTTCTTTACAATTTCTTTCTCGTCGTCGCAGCCCAGCCCTGTGGATCCCTCTGCCTGGCTGCTGCTGCGTAGATCATCCGACAATGCGCGCAACGCGCGCCGCTGATCGCTCTCGGGAGCCTCAGGCCACCAGTGCTCTGCTGAAGCCAGGATGCCCTGTGGTTGAAATGAACTTGCCGCCGCTCGGCGCCCCAGTACGGGCACGCCCATGGAGCCGCGTCGCCGTGAGGTCAGCTGTCGACGCCCCCTGCACCGGCAGCTGGGAAGCCGTCAGTCGCGATGTCCGCTAGGTCCCGTCATGGACGGGCCACGCGCCTTGGGGTCTGGTTGCTGTAAGGTCCGGGCGTCAGTCCTCGGCGGCACCTGTGACCAAGACCGCGCTGCGGCCGGTCCTGATGGAAGTCCTCGCTGTAGTTAGTCAGCCATGGTGCCGACCGAACTCTGGCCGACCTCCAGAGCTGAAGTTGACATCTGGCAGCGAACGGACGACTCCTTCGAGCTGGAACAGACCTGCAGAATCGTCACCTACGAAGATTGACCATTCGGACACGGACCACGTCCATCCTCAGATCCGAACTGCTTCTTAATGGCTTCTGTCTGTTGCTGCCTGCACTCCACTATTTATATCCAGCGGAAGGACGTTTTTTACCGTTGGTGGTAGCTTTCTGTTATTACTCCCGCAGTATATTGTAGTGTAACTTAGCGTGCTGGCCTCACTTCCCCTTACTCAGCACTCTCCAGGCTTCGCTCGGCGCTCGGTCTGTGTGCGTCCTTGCGTCAGTCTGTTGGTAGACTGCTTCTGTCAGCAAGGCTATCTGTGCTTGCCTACTTCACAACGCCTCGGTCGCCGGTGTGCATGTGTTTTGCCCTTCTGCACTGCGTGAAGCAGCGCTTACTACATGTGGCCGCAACACTGCCTCCTCCTAAAAATTAAATTCGTCCCCGAATTCACCCTACACGTTAACTCTAGTTCTATCCTATGTTCTACTTCTTCCCTACATACTTCCAGGTTGCTCTGGCTCATGCCCTACTGGTAATCCATTCTACAGGAATCTCATGGAGCAGTCTTGCATTAACATGCTGAATCCTCTGTTTTAATAAGACAAATGCCACACCGATAAATACAATCAACATGGTAATAGTACTGGTTGAAATACCAATGGTCACTATGCTACGTTTCCACCTAGTATCATGCTCCTCCACATGCCTTAATAATTGCTAGATTGAAATTTGACCTTTCTCCAAATATACTAGTTTATCTATCGTTTGCTATAGTGTAGCATCCAAGGTGTTAATAATATACGTCCAATTTTCTCCAGGAGCGATGCTGAGTGACGCATCTGGCCAGTATAACGTCAGATGAGTATCTGTAACCTTGGTGACTTCAGTGACTGTCGCTGGTAAGCTGAAGCGATCCCCTACTATTTCACAATTTGTCCCGTTGATTAACAAACCACTGTCCCGTAATTCCAACTCCGTGGTTGCTGTCCAACTCCCATTGTCATAACACTTGGATGATATCCTCTCTGTAGCGATTACTGAATAAAACCAATGCCTCCCAACTTGCTGAACATGTGGCGTAGGCTTCACTATTATTCTCCGACACTCCGAAGCTTCTGCTTCTGCCCTAAATAACAGCATCTCACACGACCCCTTGCCCATGAAAACAACCCGTGTCGGACAAATGGAAACTGACTCCGTTAGGCATCTACTCAACTCTAAACTCGACATAGTAGCATGAGTATCCCCCTCCTCAGAAATTTCCGCCGAAGTGGCCGTGCGGTTAAAGGCGCTTCAGTCTGGAACCGCAAGACCGCTACGGTCGCAGGTTCGAATCCTGCCTAGGGCATGGATGTTTGTGATGTCCTTAGGTTAGTTAGGTTTAACTAGTTCTAAGTTCTAGGGGATTAATGACCTCAGCAGTTGAGTCCCATAGTGCTCAGAGCCATTTGAACCATTTTTTTTCCTCAGAAATTAATAAAACCTGCTGTGTCCTGAACTGTGTGCCCTTCCCCATGTGCTCCGATCTAACCGGATAAGGATGCACTGTGTAACAGTGATACTGTCTCCCCACACTAGTTACTGGAAATCTAATATCTATATACATGTTAACTAGATCAGTTGTTACCTTAATCCTAGACATATGATAAAACAGTGACATATTCGCTTCAATTATTGGCACTACATGCTCTACTCCCTCTGGAAACTCTCCCTCTGCCTGCTTCAGACTCCGTCTGAATTTTTCTGGTGACATCAACGTCACACTCACCTGCCCGTGCAGTGCGTGATGTACTGCCTCTTGCAATTCATCCATCCTCACTCGTGCATCACCAATGCTGTTAACCAGTTCCCGCAGCAATTTAGCCATTTCCAGCTTCCTTTCCACTATATCCAATCGCGTTTGTACCTGTTCGAGAACCGTATTCCATAATTTCTGTGTTTGTTCTATATATGCTCGTAACCCTGTACCCATCCCGCGCACCACACGTGTCACATTCAACAACTCTGTACCTAATCCCTGTATCTGTTGTGTGTATATCCACTAACTTCCCCATGCTTTCCTCCCTGTCGCGAATAACTATTAAAGAATCGTTCAAACCCTCAATATTGTTTCTATCCGCTGTTCCAAAAATTGTTTTCAGCAACTTCCCACCTGCATTCAACCAACCCCTCTTTACTGTGTTTCTCCTCCCTGGAATCATGCTCACGACTTGGCGCAGTTGTTCCCGAATTTCCTTCCAATATTCAAAGCCTCGTACTCTTCTTGCACGTCCCGTAATATTCGGTTCTTAGATGCAACCGTTTCCACACTCGATACCACCTCCTGTAGCTGCCGCATCTCGTTCCTTACCTGCAGGATGTTCAGTGCCAGCAGAAGCGTCCACTCGTGACTCGTGAGGACCACATCCGGTTGTTTCCCTAACAACACTCCACTTAGTAACGGCATATCCTGTACCTGGCCAGCTTGTGTCAGCTGCCAGAGGACTACGCCCCATACTATCCACTTGTACCCTATACTGCGTCATCTACAGAATGGAGAGAGAAGAAAAAAACTCCCATCATTACCCCTTAATACCAATAAAATAACCTTAGTCCATTCACAAAAATAATACACACGTGATAATTACTGCTAACTACACATCCCTCGAACGCAACTTACACTTAATACTCGGTTTACTGTCTGCGTCTGGCACTTCTTTTCGCTTTCTGCCAGAAGGAGAAGTAGATATACACGGATCTACTACCCCCTGGAACGGCTGAACTCTACTAATGGTAACCAGCGTTGTCTTGGTTGGCAATTATAATTTTACATTGACAGCTGATGTCATTTCCATTACCTGGTGCGGTCCCTGGAACTTGTTTGTGACCGAGCGAGGTGACGCAGTGGTTAGCACACTGGACTCGCATTCGGGAGGACGACGGCTCAATCCCGTCTCCGGCCATCCTGATTTAGGTTTTCCGTGATTTCCCTAAATCGTTTCAGGTAAATGTCTGGATGGTTCCTTTGAAAGGGCACGGCCGATTTCCTTCCCAATCCTTCCCTAACCCGAGCTTGCGCTCCGTCTCTAATGACCTCATTGTCGACGGGACGTTAAACACTAACCGCCGCCAACGCCACTTGTTTGTGAACTTCTTGGTTTTCCCTTTTGGAACATACGGATTAGCTAGTAGCACCCATTGGCCTACTCTGTACTGTGGCAACATCCTCTTTGTACCTCCCATCCGGTCTTGTCGTTTTAACGCTTTCGTGTTAGCTCGTCTAACTCTCTGCCATACTTCCTTAACGGTTTTCGCAAATTTCCTTGCATGCTCGCCCTCAGCTCCCAGCCCTGGACGAAGCATGTAAAATGTTGGTGGCATCTTCAACCCATACACCACTTCGTGTGGCGACAATCCTGTAGACGTATGTACCTTACTATTATATGCACTGGTTAAGAATTGCAAGTACACATCCCAGTTGGTGTGTTGACTATTTACATAGTAACCCAACATTTTAGCGATCGTGCGATGCACTCCCTCCGTTCGTCTGTTTGCTTGAGGATGGAATGGACTAGTCCGTAGTTCCATTACCTTCAGTAACTTACGCAGTTGCTTCATCAGATCAGGCGTGAAATTAGTATCTTGATCCGAGATTAAGGACTGAGATATCTCATAGCTGAGCAACCAATTATTAACTAAAGTCTGTGCCACTGTACTTGCTTTCTGATCTGGTAATGCGACCATGACTAATACCTAGAAAAGTGGTCAATCACTGTTAACACATACTTATTCCCTGCTTCACTCCTATTAAATGGGCCTAATAAAGGTTTGTCTACCTCTGGTAATCTTTGAAGCTGAATCTTTTGATGGCTCAAGTCCGCACGCAGTGCGCATGGCACACAATTTCTGACGTACTCGTCCACGTCTTGACGTCGTGTCCTCCACCAAAACTTCTCCGCTATCCACCTATTCGTAGCTCTTCTCCCGCCATGTACTGAAAGAAAACGGTCATGCGCCTGTTGCAAAACTTCAGATCTTAACGCTGTTGATACGACGACGTGAGGGCCGCATTTCGTCGACCTGCAAAGTAACCCGTCCTGTACTAGGAACTGCAGTTGCTTTCTGAACAATTGGCAATCACTATCCACGGCTTGTGCCCTATCCCACTCATCTTCACCCACCCCTATTACTTGTAATACTGCCACTTTCCTGCTCAATGCGTCAGTACTGGCATGTTTCACACGTGGCTTGTGTATTACCTCATAATCGAACTCACTGAGTTTCAGCGCCCATCTCACTAGCCTACTCACTGGGTCTTTCGGACCTAATAACCATTTCAGAGCTGAATGATCCATCACAACCTTGAACCTTCTACCGTACAGATAACATCGAAAATACATGTAGCAGCAACACTGCTTCCTCCTAAAAATTAAATTCGTCCCCGAATTCACCCTATAGGTTAACTCTAGTTCTATCCTATATTCTACTTCTTCCCTATATACATCCAGGTTGCTCTGACTCTTGTCCTACTGGTAATCCATTCTACAGGAATCTCATGGAGCAATATTGCATTAACATGCTGAATCCTCTGTTTTAATAAGACATATACCGCTCCGGGAAGAACCCGACGACCAGTTGCACCACAGGTTGTTGATGAAATCGCTGTTGCTATGGCAGACAACGCTGCATGCGTTTCCCGATCGTCACGTGGTGCGCATGCTGTGTCACGACAGTTGAACATCCTGTGGTCCACTGTACGAAAGGTGCTTCGAACCATTCTCAGATTGTATCCGTACAAGATCCGTGTTGACTTCGCTCTCCACTTTCTGGCAAGGATTGAAGCTGAGGAGGGCTGGCCATGGGCCATGATATGGGCAGACGAAGCTAATTTTTCTCGGTTGGGTGTTTTCATCTCCAGTCACTGTGCAAGAAGTTCCTCTGTGTGGCTTCACAGCTACGTTCATCATTGGCCCATCCTGTTTTGAACAGTTTGGCGCTCAAGGACCAAAGATGTGAAGTGTGACTGGCCAGCGTTACTGCGATATGCCTCGCCAACATGTCATACCCGCCCTACAGGAGAGATATGCAGTTTTCGTGCAAGATGGGGCCCCACGCTCATGAAGTTCACCTGCTTTTCCGAAAAACATTTATAGACGATCGAATTATCAGCCGATCGTTTCCAAATGCTTGGCCAGCATGATCACCTGATCTCGCTCCCTGTGATTTATAGTTGAGGGGCTATCTGAAGGACGGGGTTTACGAGGGGAACATTCACACATGTGCTGATCCGAAGCGCAACACATCAAGAGCGATAGCCAGTATACCTACAGAAATGCTTAGTTTTCGTTTGCGGAATGCAGTCCTGCGCTTTCAGACGCTTCTGGACACTAATGGGGACCATACTGAGTCCCATTTGTAGCAGTAATGGTGCCGGTATGTAATGGTTTTATGTACCATAGTAGTGTATTAAAATTGTTTCAGTTGAACTCATTCTGCATTATTCTTCTTCCCCATGTCCTTGATATTAGTGATACTAAGTTTGGTCGTCGTACGGCACTTAGTTTCCGTGTTACGACGTGTTCAATAGGGAAAGTTTAATTATAACCACCCGATTTTTCTTGGACTGTTGCGAATCTTACTAAGAAACATCTTTACAGTCACTTATGAAAAATTAAGATCGTGCTACACAGCTAACATGTTTAGTAATTAATTAAACATATACATTTTTGCATTCCATAGTTGCAATGAAACCATGCAACTATAGATAAATTAAGCTATGACTGCAAGAGTTGGTTTTTAATTTCTTTATTGCATATTTCAGTCACGTATTAAGATGCAAATTGATGTCAGGTATAATAGTTTCAGGATTACAGCTGTCTGTCATCACCGATCAGAAACATGGTGCAAGAGCCGCGTCCACATGACACGGACAATGACGCCCCAGAGACTGACAGCACACTAGTTACTACTCTGCTGACTACTGCAGACGTGTTTGGTGTAGTAGAAGTTGGTTTGTTGCACGTGATGTCAGTCAGCTCAAAAACCCATTCTTACAGCCAGAGGCTAATTTATTTATAGGTGCAAATTCCAAAGACGTTTCCTTCAAAGAAGCATCACAACGCAAAGTATTAAACGATCATTTAATTATGAAGCTCAGCCGAAAACTGAATCTCTGCATGTAATGACAAGAATGCGGACCCCAATATTGCGCCATGAGAAAGCCTTGATACCGGAAAAAAAGTAACTTGGATCATCAGGTGAGAATCTTGGCCTAGGGCTCTTCTGGAAGTGTAATTAGGAAAAGCTCCAGGTTTCCATGCTATCCATACCGAATTCCTCGTACACTTTGATAACTGCACAAGAAAGTAGTTTGTCACATTTTTGGCAGATGTGTTGCAGACAGGCAATGTTGTCCATAAACCCAAGATGGTTGTGATCATCGTCAGCTTACGACCGGGTAAAACACATGATTTCCCGCAAATCCATAGACCAATTGCATTGATGAGCATGATGTACAAACTTTTCGAAAGATCACTCTATAACGGCGTCAGTCCTGAGTACGTAAACATACGGCAACTGAACAGGCAGGATTTCGTCCCCATCGAAGCTGCTCAGATCAAGTTTTCTCATTAACAACGTTCATAGTAGCAGGTTACAAAAACAATTGAGAACCTCAGAAATTTTTATCGACTTGAAAGGAGCGTACGGCACAGTCTGGAGACAGGGGATGACATAACAACTCATGAAAGCGATCCCCTGCAGAACTATCCTCAATCTGGTCACTGCCATGCTTTCTAATAGATGCTTCCAGATGATCATGAGTAATAAGCGCTCAAATGAAACAGATCTGTGGCCTTCCACTAGCAACTGTTCCGTCTTTATATAGCTCACATCTCCGAAGCCGCAGTCTAACACATGGAGTCGCGACACTCTCTGCTGTGAATATTGTTACCATTGGCAATTGGTGCGACACTAGCACCCCAAGCGGCGAGAAAGCAGCCGTAAAATCATATTTTATTTTTAATACTGTTTCTCCTTAATTAACAAAGTAGTTATTAAATTTATGCGTTCCGAGCATCATTAAATTGTCAAGACACGAATGACGATGAAACACTTTTAGAAAGAGCCCATTCTCCTTGATTTAGTGACATGAGCTACAACTTAATGATGAAGAAATACTTTCGAATATGGGTATAATTGCAGCTTACTCCACTGAGAACAAGAGAACATAAACTCATATTTTGTGCATGAGACGAATATATTTCCTTTATTGTCTGTTCTTATTGTGAAAGGCACTTTCCTTGACACGTAACAACATTGTATGGAGTCTGATGTTTCGCAGTCTTAAATTTCACTAGACTTTCTAACATATAAATACTTTTATGGGGTTAGGGGGATTAAACTACGAGGTTATCAGCGCCAATACGAAATTTGTAGAAACGAATGTGGTTCAAGGGAGAAGATGCGAGAAACGAGACAAAATCACACTAATTGACCCCCCCCCCCCCTCCCTTCAAGCCAAGCGAAAATAAAACGCAACATTTTCAGCAGAATTCTTTTTAGATACTAACCAAAGCAGAGGTGGAAGATCTTTTTGAATGGTCACCATGAAAGTGTGGGCGTGGAGGAGCTCCGTGTAATATTTCGAAAAATTTGAGCCTAGACTTCAATTTACAGCGGCACTTTCCCTCTAGCGCTCGGGATTTCCCAACAGCGCCTGCCCGTAACTCCCACCACTATCACTCTACCCTCACGTTCCCTGATGACTGCGCATCTATCGGCCACGATATTCTGCACAGACTCGTCCATTGCGTCGTTGTGCCATGTCGCGCATTCGCAGTCTGCTACAGCTACGGCAGGAGTCTGCATTTCTCCAGCCATCTAGTTAGCTACGAATTAGGCAATTTCCAACATTTTAAAAAAATAATTTCAGTGAGTCTTAGCAGCTAAAACTTTGACGGAGTGTTTCTTTCTTGTATATAAAAATCAGGGCAAGTTTCTATGTGCTGGGCTGAACCTTTTTCTTGTACATAAGACAAGAGGAAAACTAAGAGAGACTCACAGGAATATGTGGCTGGCTGATCACTTGCAAAAGGCAACACATTCAAAATGTTGCCCTAAAATTTTAAGAAACAAGCGGGAGGGTTCTCTAAACTTTAATAGTCGTACAACATTGGTTTGATTTTCTGTGAAACTAGAGATCAAATCCGTCGGCAAATGAGCAGCCTCCTCTTGGTCCGAAAATAAAACACAGTCAAGTAAAATATGGCGCAATGAGATCTGTAAGCGACAAGCACCACACATTGAAGGGTCCCCTCAGTAGAGCAAGAAACCATGTGTGATACGATTGTGCCCTATGTGAATACGAGTAAGGAGGGCTTCACCCCGCCTGAGTGGCTCGCAGGAGTTAAGCCACGGCTGCATTGTGTCTGTCACTTCCAGCCACTCTTCCTTCCATCGACACATGACTCCGTACCTCACTAACGAGGCAAAGGCTTGTAGGGAGACAGAACACTGAAGTATCTGAGGATCTTAGCACACTCCTTGACTGCTAGATCCGCCTTTTTCCCGGAATACCTACGTGTCCTGGCACCCAGCAGAAAGACACCGCCTTTCCTAGCTTTTGTAAGTGGATGAGGGTGTTCTGGATACTCTGGAATATTTTATCTGCTGGGTAGAAGCGTTGTAGAGAGTGAAGAGCACTCAGGGAATCGAAACAGACAGGGAAGTTATCACCTTAAACACGTCTCATCTGCTCCAGTGATCTCAAGATCACGTATAATTCTACATAGAAGGTAATAAAGACTTGAGTCAGTCGGATTGGGCACTCGTAGTATGGTATAAGAATATACTAACCACCGAGGACATGATGAGGTTGCAACCCAGTGCCACAAAGACAGAAGTCTCCACAGTCCACCTCAACAACAAGTTAGGACTCGGGGAACACAGTCTTTACTTCAAGAACAAACTGCTCCCCCGACGTCGAAATCCAGAATATGTAGGTGTAATCTCGGAGGGATCACGGAGCTTCAAGACTCATGTCACAGACGGCTGCCAAATTAGTCGGAACTACACTTTGCAGAAACTTATCGGGGTCTTTAAACGCCACAGTACGGAATGTAGCCTTAGGTCTAGTCTATTCGGTAAGGGAATACTGTGCACCGGTTTAGCTCGACAATATTCACATTAGTCGCATCGTTTTCCAACTAAATCAGACTTTGCCCCTTATGGCAGGTGTAGTAAAGGTGACCATAATCAACTGGCTTCTCCCATTGCGTGACGAGAGAAATCTCTGATTAGAGAACTGAAATAGATCGAGAATAGCGTTCTTCTACAAATCCACCACGGAATTACCGACAGTGAATGAACAGTTCGTCTCTGTAGATATCAACCCATAAAGAGTCCAACAATTTTGCATGACAATTAATTCAGCCTAATATATCGCTGGGTAGAGGAGCGGACCAAACAGGCATCTCTTTGCCTTTCGAAATGTTTCTTGTCTCACCAACACACCATCCGGATGCGACAAGTGTCACAAATTCTGGTCCGTCGTAAATAGAACCAGAAAAAAATGTGTTATATGTCTTGACTCGTTGTAAAGGTGGTAAAAAATAGTTTCCCCCAAGTGCGATTGTGGAGCAAACTTTTATATATACACTGAGGTGACGAAAGGCATGGGATGCCTCCTAATATTTTGTCGGACCTGCACGTAGCGTGCACTCACCAAGGAACACACCTGCAGAAAAATTGAGCCATTCTCCCTCTACAGCCGTCGCTAGCTGCGAAAGTGTTATCTCTCTATCATGTCCTACAAGTTTTCGATGGAATTCATGTTGGGCGACCTGGGTGACTAAATCATACGCTGGAGTTGTCTAGAATGTTCTTCAAACCAATTGCAAACAACTAAGGCCCACTGTCATCCATAAAAATCCCATGGTTGTTTGGGAACAATAAGTCCATGAATGGCTACAAATTGTCTCCATTTAACTAACGTAAGCATTTCCAGGCAATGATGGTTCAGCTGGACTGTGTCATGTTGACTAGTAGGGTCCGCGGCTTCATGGGGTCTGCGCCACACTCGAAACCTACCGTTAGATCTCAAAAACTGAAGTTTGTACTCATCTGACCAGACCAATTGTCTAGGGTCCAACCGATATGGTCACGAGCCCAGGAAAACAGCTGCAGATGACGTCGCGGTGTTAGCAAGTGAACTCGGATCAGTCGTCCGCTGCCATAGTCCACTGACACCATATTTCGCCTCAATGTCCCAACAGTTACGTCCGTCGTCTGAACCACATTGTTTTCTGTGATTATTTCATGAGATGTTGCTAGTCTCTCAGCACTGACAACACTACGAAACGCTACTGCTCTCGGCCATTTAGTGAAGGCCTTTCGCTATTCGTTGTACGCGATGAGAGGTAATGCCTCAGATTTTGTATGCTAGGCACACTCTTGAGACGGTGGAGCTCGGAATACCGATTTCCGAAAATTGATGTCATATGCTTCCAGCTTCAACCACCATTCCACGTTCAAAGTCTGTTAATTACCGCCGTGCAGCCATAATCACGTCGGAAACCTTTTGACCTGAATCACTCGAGTATAAACGATAGCTCCGTTATGCATTACCCTTTTGTACCTTGTGCACATGATACTACTGCCATCTGTATACGTGCAGATCTCTCTCCCATGACTTATAGCACCACCAGATAGTTTAAAGCTCCCAGTTGACAGACTTAAGTGGTGGCAACTCCGAATTTCAGCATGATACCAAACAGGCTGTGGAATGTACTAGCAATATGGACATTCGACTGTCGTTCTTTTTCCGTATATTTTATGTTTTCATATGTTTTATGTATTTTTATACCAATTATTTGTTTTGCATTACCTTTATATTTTATATACACACTTAATGTTTGTATTTTGCACTTTTTATACATAAATAATTCATGGAATGTACTAAGTCAATTGCTAAATGAATTGGACCTATGATCAGCATTGACAGAAGCACGCCCAGGATATTTCCAGTGTGCGTGTCCCTTTTATACAGATGACTACCGCAGATTCTCTCCAACTGATGACACGCAGCGAATAATTGAGTGGCAAACACAATCACAATATGTATTCTACATTTTGTTTGCATAGGATTCTGTTGCTGATCATCTGTAAAGTCATCGGAAGATCAAAATAAAATGCAAAACGATTTAGAAAAGGTATCTGTATGCTTCAAAAATTGATATTGACCCTAAATAATGAAAAGTGTGAGGTCACCCACATGAGTGCTAAAAGGAAGCCATTAAACTTCAGTTGGATGATAAATCACTCAAATCTGAAGGCTGTAAATTCAACTAAATAACTAGGAATTACCATTACGACGAACATAAATTGGAATGAATACATAGAAAATGTTGTGGGGAAGGCAAACCAAAGACTGTGTTTTGTTGGCAGAACACATAGAAAATTAACAGATCTGCTAAGGAGACAGCCTACACTACACTAGTCCATCCTCTTTTGGAGTGTTGCTGCACAGTCTGGGATTCTTACCAGGTAGGATTAATGGAGTACATTGAGAAATTTCCAAGAGGAGCAGCACGTTTTGTATCATCACGAAACAGGAGAGAGAGTGTCTTTGACATGGTACAGGATTTGGGGTAGACATCACTAAAACAAAGTCATTTTTCGTTGTGGTGGAAACTTCTCACTAAATTTCAGTCACCAAATTTCTCCTGCAAATGTAAAAATATTTTGTTGATGTCAGCCCAGAAACAATGATCATAATACAATAAGGGAAATCAGAGCTTTCATGGGAAGATATAGATGTTCGTTTATTCCCCAAACTATTCGAGATTGATATAATAGAGAATTATTGTGAAGCTGGTGCAATGAACCCTCTGCGAGGCACCAAAGTGTGATTTGCAGAGTAGCCACGCACATGTAGATCTAGATGTAGCTTATCAGTTCAATAAGTCAAGGTTGCAAAATAATAACACAGATTCTTTACAGAAGAATGGAAAACGCGGTAAAAGCCATAAAAGCCAACCTTGGGGAACATCAGTTTGGATTCTGGAGAAATGTTCAAACATGTTAGGCAATATTGACCTGACCCTATGTCTTCTTTTAGATGACAGTTAAGGAAAGGCAAACATACATTAATAGCATTTGCAGACTTAGAGAAAGCTTTGGACAGCGTTAACTAGAAGTATCTCTTCGAAATTGGAAATATAGCAGGGGTAAAATACAGAGATATAATTATACGGTACCGCTAACATTGCCACTTGTTTACTGTATTTTTCCTTTTGATCCCATTCTTATTTACAAAATAATTCATAAATAAAAAGCGATCAGTATTGGAAATTACACTAAAATATTCGATAATTTGTTACCTCATCACATTGTAACTCAATAAAAACTGTAAGAGCAGGGTTTGCGGAAAGGGTGTACCTCTACCACACCACCGCTTTATATAACAGGACACAAAGAAAACCCGTGGCTGCCATCGAAAAAGCACGAGCAGCCCAGCTGTACTGATTTTGCGCTCGGTTCGCGTCCTTTGTGCGGGAGTTCTGGCGAACGTCGGATGATATTGATGTCCACCGCTCTCGTTATTGCACAGTAGCATTACACATAATAGTCGCTGACGGTGTCGTAAGTGCCTTTTCAAAAGCGATGCGCCAGTGCAGCCGTTTCCAGACGCCACGTAACGTGGGCACTAATGATTGTCTTTTCCTGCAGCCCATTACTGCACGTCCGACGCGT
Source organism: Schistocerca americana (assembly GCF_021461395.2). Taxonomy (NCBI): domain Eukaryota; kingdom Metazoa; phylum Arthropoda; class Insecta; order Orthoptera; family Acrididae; genus Schistocerca; species Schistocerca americana. The sequence goes on from NC_060121.1 coordinate 851,367,317, forward strand.
AATGTTTGTTTTTATACCTTCTGCAATCGGATACTGCTTAGACGGGAAAGAATGCTTTGCAAAACCCTGTCTCTCTGGAAAACTGTTTAGAGCAAAAACAACATCATTAAATGGGGACTTTCATTTATCCGACATCTTAAAAACGTTGCTAGTATGCATTGAAGATTTAAAACAAACTTTCATACTTCGCTTAAGTTCATATTTTTAAGGATATTCAATAGGTTTTTTATTTCATTACGAGGGGTAGTCAATAATTAAAGAGACAAATTGTTATAAAAATAAACTGTGTTACACATAATGCGACTTTACTACTTATCGATATAATCCCCATCAATATTTAATACACATATTCCAACAATCAGCTAGCTTTTCTACACACGATGCAAAGAAGTCTTTGTTTAGTTGTTTGAAGACCTTTCTCACAAATTCTTTGAGCTCCTTCTAGTTGTTGAACTTTTTTACACGTAATGCCTACTTGAGTGGCTAAGACAAATGAAAATCCGAGGGAGCCAAATCCGGACTGTAGGAAGGATAAGGTAGTATCTCCGGATAACCTAACCCATTTCTGCAATGGTTTCTTGTGTTAGCTGGGGGGTGTGAGGGCAAGCATTTAGCAATATCACTCCTTTTCTTTGAGATTCGCCACTTTTTTCTCTCATTACTGGCTTCACTTAGTTGATCTACATGTCTGAGAAGTAGTCACTGTTTGTCGCATGCAGGCGTTGCAAATAATTGCGCTCCCAGTTAATTTCGGACATGTGAGCTGGTGTTCTTCCATTCCATACCTTGTCTTTTGGACTCTGGCCCAATTTGGAGAATCCAAGTTTGCTAACACGTTAAAATCTTTCGTATAAAAGGCTCGCTCGCCCTTCGACTGCATTCTTTCAAGTATGTACGCACTCTGAGTATTGTTTTCTTGCGTTGTCACGTTAACTCTTTCGGGATCCACTTTGCACGTGTCTTTCTGAACTTGAGCTTGTCACTGATAACATTATGAAGTGTGCAAAGACTTACTGCAACAGTTTTTGTTGTATCTTCAACTGAAACAATTCGGATCTTCACGAATAATGTCATCAATGCGGGTTTCAAGAGAGGTGATGATACTTCAACAGTCCGGCCAGGACGTTTCTCGTCAGTCATTCAGCTCGACCGTTTTTTCTACCATTTCAAAAAAATTCTGAAGTTCATACAGTTTTCCACCTACTGTAAAATCATTAGAGAAAAGATTTTAGCCTGTTTTTCACTTTCAGAAAGAAACCTGACTACCGAACATTGTTCAAATAATGTGTATACTTCAAGGACATGTCATCATTAAATGAAACACTGAGGTTATAAATAAGACAATTGTCATCCGACAGGGGTTGTCAGCTCATCAGAGTGATGACGAACCAGAGTCATGAATGTGTAAAACTCAACCGACAAACTGTTTCATTTCTACATCAATTCTTCTCATTAATTGTTGAGTGTTCCTGAAAAAACACTAAGACGACGAGAGGCTGAATGTAAAGTTTCCTATACTTTGAACTTGAGGAAATATTTGCAGGATGCAGTTACAAGTAAATGTTGCCTCACAGCATTAGATGGTGGTCTAGCTTCACAAGTTCTGTTCTCGACGATGTTGGATGTTATACTCGAAACGTAATGTAATAATTCGCAATTGTCTAAGAATTTTCTCCAATCCTGTCATAGCAAAAGTCTATGTGGACTGTGGTGCGTGTAGCATTTATGCTTTTTGGATGTGATCTTCAATCCGAAGACTTGTTTTACGCTCTTTGCGGTAGTTCATTCTGTGGAAACAACTTCATCACTGCGAAACTATAGCAACCTGCATCCATTTCGACTTGCCTGATGTACTCAAGTCTTGGCCTCCATCTACAGAATTTATGCACTTCCCCTTCTCATTCTCTCTCCCTCTCTCTCTCTCACACACACACACACACACATAAACACACACACACACACACACACACACACACACACACACACACACACACACACACACATACACACTTCCAGAATGTCTTATATTAACTGATGCCTTCTTTAGTTAAGCTGTGCTACAAAATTATTCTTTCCGAAAATCAACTGGGTACTCCATCACCCTTAGTTATTCATTTACTAATTATGATCAAAGTTTAGAAGATATGAACTGCACTCTGGCAGTGGTGAGGAAAGATTTCTGAAAAAGAGAAATTTGTAAATATCTAATGTAAATTTAAGCGTCAGAAAGTCTTTTCTGGGGGCGTTTGCTTGGAGTGCAGTCTTTGTACAGAACTGGAATGTGGGCGATGAGGAGTTCCGGGGGAAATAGAATAGAAGCGTTTCAGAATATGGAGTTATAGAACAATGCTGAAGATTAGGTAGATAGATCGAATAACCGATGAGGAAGTACTAAGTCGAACTGGGTAGGAAATAAATTCATGGAACAACTTGACTAAAAGGAGGAATCGGTTAACAGGAGGAATCCTGCGGTATAATGAAATAGTGTTTCGTAATGGAGGGAAGTTTTAGGGGTAAATATTGTAAAGGGAGCTTAGGCATAAACGCAGTAAACAGGTGCAACTAGGAGTAGGTCGCACTAACTGTTCGAGTGATGAAGAGTCTTGCACAGGATAGACCAACATGGAGAACTGCATCACATGAGTCTTCGGTCTTAAGCACTTAACCATAACTACATCCATTCCATTCAACTGTTCTTCCAAGTAGGTTCCCTTCTTTGAAAGAATTACCGTGTCAGTGACAAAGTCCAAAGTTTTTATGTTTCCTCCCTGAACTTTAATTATCCTTGTTGACAAATATTGTGTTCCAAGATAAAAATTAGTTGTCATATTTAAATACATTTGGGAAGATAGGGAAAGGACTAACGGTGTTAAAGACAACTTACCTTATGGTGTTGTTATCGTTCATGAAGCGTACGCTGTATCCACGTCATAAGAGGTGAACGTTAGCTTGTAGGAGTAAATGAGGGAAGTTCTTCTGGCTTTTCTCTAGATTCCTACGAGCTCACGACATGAGAAATTGGCAAGACGTGACCTTTGTCGTGGAGGACAGTTTAAAAGGCGCCCCCCGTGTAACGTGGTCACACTTCGCTTTTTGTAATACTTCCAGCAGCTTTGAGAAATGGTCTGTTCCACGCAGCTCTCCCATAGCGTCCTGGCTGCTGTGTATCTCTGTCAGCTGTGTTATAAATTACACCGCAGAGAACAGGCTATTCGGTTGTCTTGCTGTGGACACTTTTGTCTGGGATAGCAACAGCTCCACGACACACTCTGTAGATTTTGCATGAAGAAGACTTAAAAATTTCTTTTATATCGTCTGTAACTACTTAGATTTTCTCTTTCCTGAAGCCACACAACCGTCTGTTCACGTCGACAAGGGGCAATCCTACCTTATGAATCGTACGAAATTTATACTGAAATATTCTGACGAAAGACACAAATATACAAAAGCTTCGGAAGCAATAGCGCGATGTTTGATCAAACGATACTGGCTCTTAAAAGACGAGTCTCCGTTAGTGGAGGCTGTGACGTCCCTTCCCTCCTTCTTCACTCGTCAGGAGGAGACACGACTCGTAACGATGTTCGACCCCGTCGGTATGACATGGAACAGCACCTGTAACACTCATAAGAACGCAACTCCTCGTGTGGTTCAGAAATATTCTGTTATCTGTCCGCAACAGTCTTCTCAGCTTGTGCGAACTGGTAAACTGCATTCTTTTATTTTTATTTTATGCCCGGTTAGTTCCGTGACGAAATAAAATCTTGATTCTTGATTTCATCATTGCGGTCGTTTTTCATATCATACATAGCGAGGATGAAATTTTGCTGTCTACTGTTCCGTTGCTATGCCGTTGCTACGTCAAGTTACTAACAACGGTCCGACGTAACTCCAGAGATAACTTACGTTGGAGTAAATGTCTTTTAATACGCCGTAATACTGGTTTAAACTAATCGCTTTTCACTTTACATTATTCATGTATTCACTTAGTCACTTAAAATGTTTAAAGAGTCAATAAACTTGCATTAATACAGATTTTATTGTCCGTTTACTGAGTTAGGCGACACGTAAGATTTATCTTTTGACTCAGATTTTATTGTTATTTCTGAAATTAATTGTTTGTCCCTGCAACACACGCACACCGATATGTCATTCAAGATTAACTTCTGTTCAGTTCAGTGCTCGTGACGCTGACGACAACTTTTGACTAATCGGCGTACTTGTCTCTCTTCGTGTCTTAGTCTTATTGTGTCCTACTCAAGACTACGAATTGTTTTTCTGTCGTTGCTCTCAAGGTTTGTAACTTCTCATCAGTGCGAAGGATAACTCCAATAAACCAATATCACTCACTGGAAGTCTAATACTCATCTTACTGTACCGTCGCGTTGAGAACGGTAAAGGTTAACTTTCCTCAGTCGAATGACTGAGCAATACTTCAGGCTCTACCTCACGAATGAACAAACTCCCAAAACTGAAACAATCTAATAGCGTTTACGTCCAGACAGCTATCGCAAAACTACTCTGGAGCGACTCAACAGCAACTAACTAACTGAATATTTGTATATCCGAATTGCGTTGTAGTCGCAATGAATTTCCTTTTCGACGCGGCTACAACTCTCTTCTATGGTAAATGCTATCTTTGACTGAATTACTTTCTTGATTTAACCATCGTTTATATGATTTTGTATTTATTCCATAGATCTTTGATAAAGAATCTATGATAATCCTTTCCTTTTATCTCCCCATTTTGTGTGCTATTCTCAGTATTTCAATCATATACGTGTTAATCAAAATATTTCCAATGTAGATTTTATAGCCAATAGTTGCCTTCACTGTCAAGATGACTCACTTCCCTACTTTAAGCTTCCACAAAGTTTATTAATTGGAGTTTTCTGTCCTTGGGCGTTACAAGGCGCAGTTTGATGTAGACTTCTTTTATCAGCGCTCTACTGCCTCAAAAAATTTCTTTGAGTGTATCATCCCTCTCTCGACATCAGCTCGTATTAGACACACGTACCGGTATCAGAGAAAATGAATAGAAAATTATTAGCTGAGAGCATAACTGAATGGTTCAATGTGAGACATATTTATACAGATGGCTCAAAAACTATCAGTAACACAGGATGCGTATTCTTGAACTAAACATCACAATACTGAGCACAGTTTAAGCTCCCCATCTAAGCATTATCAATAATGGAAGCAGAGCTCATCGCCACCTTTCAAGGACAAAAAGAATGCGCTCAAAGATATAAATTTGGTAATCTCAGTTTCACACTCTGCATTGTTACAGTTGCCATGCTGTGATTTAATTCTACAGTATACCTTGTCCCCAGTGTGGATTATTATTCCTGTTATATACGTACTTTTAAAATTAATTCTTAATCCATCTACGTGTTACAGGCAAGAGCTTTCATTATGTGAAATATCGTTTCTACACAATATAATACCAAATGCCAAATTAATGTAACTACTGGACAATTGTTAGTCCTGCGACGTTACGCGCAGTTGTTGGGCATACAAACCACGCCTCCATAACATTGGAATTCCTTTGTTATGGATAGTGTCGATAGCCGGTACTTCATAGTCCGGAACATGAGTGCACTAGAGATTGACGAAAGTGAGTCTGTTCAGTCGGAACGGATTCCTTCAACGGAAATTCTGCTCTATGCTGTCACGTCCGGTCTGCAAATAAAAGGGAAAGTAAGATGAAACTACGAAACATGTGACTACAATTGAAGCATCGAAAAGCAATGAAGTCTGGTTACGTCAGATCGTCGAAATGTGTATAGGGTGCATGTTAATAAAAACCGACAGACTCCAGGCCAGGGACTATTTCCTGACTGGAAATGGAGAGAAAAGGTCCCCTGAACATGTGTCAGGAAAGGCATTGTGGCCACGGTATATGGCGCTGATGGGTGACAGTTCCTCTGACAACGTGCCGTGTATTCCTTGCTGTGTGATTGACGCAGCGTACTGTAAGCAGCGGAATGGTCAGATATTCATGTCGGGAACAAACCGAGATGGTGTTTCAGTACAGCCATGCAGACAGAAACTGTCGAGAGGCAGCACGGCTGTACTAAAACAAGTACCTTTACAGATACCAAACACATCACACAACATTTCAAGCCCTTTCTGGTCGTTTATGTGATGATGAGTCCTTTCAGATAGACAAACTTGCAGGGAGACGCTGGACCGTGCGTACACAAGATTTGGAAGATCGGGATCTACAGGATATTGACAAAAATCTCAGTACAAGCTCCAGGAAAGTGGCCCGCCGACATGGTATAAGCTTAGATATGACTTTGTATACCCTCCCTGACAACCGCTACTACACTTCCTGGAAATGGAAAAAAGAACACATTGACACCGGTGTGTCAGACCCACCATACTTGCTCCGGACACTGCGAGAGGGCTGTACAAGCAATGATCACACGCACGGCACAGCGGACACACCAGGAACCGCGGTGTTGGCCGTCGAATGGCGCTAGCTGCGCAGCATTTGTGCACCGCCGCCGTCAGTGTCAGCCAGTTTGCCGTGGCATACGGAGCTCCATCGCAGTCTTTAACACTGGTAGCATGCCGCGACAGCGTGGACGTGAACCGTATGTGCAGTTGACGGACTTTGAGCGAGGGCGTATAGTGGGCATGCGGGAGGCCGGGTGGACGTACCGCCGAATTGCTCAACACGTGGGGCGTGAGGTTTCCACAGTACATCGATGTTGTCGCCAGTGGTCGGCGGAAGGTGCACGTGCCCGTCGACCTGGGACCGGACCGCAGCGACGCACGGATGCACGCCAAAACCGTAGGATCCTACGCAGTGCCGTAGGGGACCGCACCGCCACATCCCAGCAAATTAGGGACACTGTTGCTCCTGGGGTATCGGCGAGGACCATTCGCAACCGTCTCCATGAAGCTGGGCTACGGTCCCGCACACCGTTAGGCCGTCTTCCGCTCACGCCCCAACATCGTGCAGCCCGCCTCCAGTGGTGTCGCGACAGGCGTGAATGGAGGGACGAATGGAGACGTGTCGTCTTCAGCGATAAGAGTCGCTTCTGCCTTGGTGCCAATGATGGTCGTATGCGTGTTTGGCGCCGTGCAGGTGAGCGCCACAATCAGGACTGCATACGACCGAGGCACACAGGGCCAACACCCGGCATCATGGTGTGGGGAGCGATCTCCTACACTGGCCGTACACCACTGGTGATCGTCGAGGGGACACTGAATAGTGCACGGTACATCCAAACCGTCATCGAACCCATCGTTCTACCATTCCTAGACCGGCAAGGGAATGCACGTCCGCATGTATCCTGTGCCACCCAACGTGCTCTAGAAGGTGTAAGTCAACTACCCTGGCCAGCAAGATCTCCGGATCTGTCCCCCATTGAGCATGTTTGGGACTGGATGAAGCGTCGTCTCACGCGGTCTGCACGTCCAGCACGAACGCTGGTCCAACTCAGGCGCCAGGTGGAAATGGCATGTCAAGCCATTCCACAGGACTACATCCAGCATCTCTACGATCGTCTCCATGGGAGAATAGCAGCCTGCATTGCTGCGAAAGGTGGATATACACTGTACTAGTGGCGACATTGTGCATGCTCTGTTGCCTGTGTCTATGTGCCTGTGGTTCTGTCAGTGTGATCATGTGATGTATCTGACCCCAGGAATGTGTCAATAAAGTTTCCCCTTCCTGGGACAATGAATTCACGGTGTTCTTATTTCAATTTCCAGGAGTGTATTTATATCACCCGCAAGGAGTGCGAGGATTACCAACAGTGCATTTCCTTCTGTTGGAAGCATATTGTCGACCCTTTGTGCACAAAACCATCACAATTATGAGATTTATGTTAGCAGTCTCCTTTACGGTTCAAGCAACCTTTACCAGAACTGGCATTATCAATCTGCATTATCGTCATCTATGGGCTGGAGACAATCCTCCGGGAATGGTTGAGGCGTCTCATCAGCATCGTTTCAGTATCAATGTGTGGACAGAGATTATTGGCGACCACCTACTCAGACCGGCTATTATTCCATAACGCCCGGAAGGAGGAACGTACCCTTACTTCATGTGGAATACCCTGCCTGGGGTGCTTGAAAATGTGCCTTCGGCAATACGACAGGTTATGTGATTTCTGCACGACGCAGCACCACCCTACTTCCGCGCTACAGTTCGCCAACACCTGGGAAACGTCTTCTCCAGACGTTGGATAGGACACGAAGACCCCATAGCGTGGCCTACTTGATCACCGGACTTAAATCCCTTCGATTTTTGGCTCTGGGGGCATCTGAAAAGCGTTGTGTATGTTAGACGATTCCCCTGTATGCAGACCATTCAACGTGGTGTTAGAGATGCCTCTGATGCTATTCGGAGAGAGGCAGCAATCCATGATGCGACGTGTTAACGCGTGAACTGCATCCCGGGGAGACCACTTTCAACTTCTTTTGTCACGTAGATGAGATGCAGCTATGTACTGTCTTCCGGGACGATTTTTGGTCGTTGCGCGTACACCGGCCATTTCCGGTTGATGGGACAATTTTTCGCCCATTTCCAGTCAGGAATCTGTCTCTGTAGTTTGTCGGTTTTAATAATGTTCGCCGTATATATTGACGTAGTAACATCCGTTGCAGACGCTGACTTGCCGATTTCCTCGAATAATTTTCTTCAAACAGAAGTTATTTCAGTGACTAGTTCGAAAATATATTCGATACAGCTCTCTATGCTATTCCATACTCAAGCCTCTTCGTTTCTGCCGAACGGCTACAAACTACACCCTATTAGACCTATATATCGCCAGCCGGAGTGGCCGAGCGGTTCTATGCGCTACGGTCTGGAACCGCGCGACCGCTACGGGCACAGGTTCGAATCCTGCCTCGGGCATGGATGTGTGTGGTGTCCTTAGGTTAGTTAGGTTTAAGTAGTTCTAAGTGCTAGGGGACTGATAACCTCAGAAGTTATGTCCCATAGTGCTCAGAGCCATTTGAACCTATTTATTACAATGAAGCCTCGCTCTCCACGTTCAGTGTTTAGCTGCGAATTCCTGTATTGTGGATACTAACGATATGCGGTGTTCTTGGTTCTACTACTAGATTAACTATTCCTTCATATTGCAGGGTGCGTCATATCCTGTCCCTTCGTTTAGTCAAATGCCGTAAAGCTTTTCTCTCAACAAATCGATTCAGCTGCAACGAATAATTTTCAGCACTCGTCTGTAGCACCACATTCCAACAGCTTCCATGTACTGATTCTCATTCACGTCTTACTTTTATACAAGTCTGAACCCAAGGCAAATGCTTTCAATGAAGACTTCCTGACTCTTAAATAGAGATTTGATATCAACATACTAAGGTTGGAACTTTAATAGTGGCAACTATTTATTTACAGTTCGTACAAAATAGATACGTGTTTGGACGTTTTACTGACCTTCAAAGTAGTCACCAGCATTGTATATAACCCGTTGCCAGCGATGTGGAAGTCGTAGGATACATTTAGCAGTGCCAGTTGTGTTGACAGTTCGAGCAGCGCTGTCTGTTGCCCGACGAATTTGTAGAAGTTCTGAAGCGAATGCCGTGAAGTGTTCCCTTCAGTTTATAAATCGAGTTGAATTCACGAAGGATTAAGTCAGGGGAGTGCAGTAGTTGGTATAGCACTTAGCAGCCCCATCAGTCAAAGGAATCAGTAACAGCTTGCACTGTACGTGCTTGAGCATTGTGCTGCAAAATGATGGTCAGGTTCTGAAGAAAGTGTCCTCACTTGGCTCTCTAAGCTGGTCGTAAGTTGTGTTCAAAAAATGAACAGTATAGAGACAGAAGTGATGACAATGTCTGCAGGATCTGACCATCATTTTGCAGGACTGCTCAGGCACGCACAGTGCAAGCTGTTACTCAAATGTTCAAATGTGTGTGAAATATTATGGGACTTAACTGCTAAGGTCATCAGTCCCTAAGCTAACACACTACTTAACGTAAATTATACTGAGGACAAACACACACACCCATGCCCGAGGGAGGACTCGAGCCTCCGCCGGGACCAGCCGCACAGTCCATGACTGCAGCACCCGAGATCGCTCGGCTAATGCAAGCTGTTACTGATTTGTTTGATTGATTGGGTTTCTAAGTGCTATACCACCTACTGCACTCCCCTGACTTAATCCCTCGTGAGTTGAACTCGATTTCTAAACACAACTGGCACTGCTAAGGGTATCCTACATCTTCCACATCGCTTGAAACCGGTTATACACAATGCTGGTGACTACTTTGAAGGTTAGTAAAACGTACCTATTTTGTACGAGCTGTAAATAAATAGTTGCCACTATTAAAGCTCCAACCCTAGTATTACGATTTTTCACGAGATCTTTTCTTGCGTTTGCTAGTCTACACCAGATTAATCTTTCCGACAAATATTTAGTCAACCCAAGGAGGCATAACGCTAACACCGTGTAACACTAACTATGGACTTAATAACGGTCCTAGCTGGTCGAGACAAACAAACTTACTTCATACTATGTTTCACTGGCTCTTTCAACTAGTCCCAGACTTAGTAAGGGCTTAACATAGGGTGACTTAGCGGCCCAGAGATGTGTTAAGATACCTGTGTGTTCGTTAAAGGCCGGCTGAGGTGGTCGAGCGGTTCTAAACACTGCAGTCTGGAACCGCGCGACCGCTACGGTCGCAGGTTCGAATCCGGCCTCGGGCATGGATGTGTTTGATGTCCTTAGGTTAGTTAGGTTTAAGTAGTTCTAAGTTCTATGGGACTGCTGACCTTAGAAGTTAAGTCCCATAGTGCTCAGAGCCATTTGAACCATTTTCTTGTTCGTTAAAACAAAAAAGGCTACGTGCAGTTCGTGGAACAGGACTGCTGTTATTTATAACCACTGGAGTGTGGAAAACAGAATCATTGAGAATATTGAAATGATTTGTTCTGTTTCACGCTGATCTAAATGAATGGGCACAAACTAAATAGGCAAAACGTCTTCAAACCATGACAAAACCACCTCCGTCCGGAACTAACCCATGACACTCTGCACGCTTGACGCCTCGTCGGGCTGTCGATGTGATCAACAACTTGTATCATTTCTAAAACGGCAAAATGGCGGCTGGTCTGACCGCAATATACCGCAGTCAACTACAGCCCAGCTTTTTTGTTGTTTGGTCCCTGAAGAGTGCATCTGTATAAGTCGCTGTGACCGAAGTCCTTTTGCTGTATACCAGACTCCAAATGCTTACTGTATACAGTTCCTTGCTCAGTGTGTAGACGTTGGACACTCTGCATTGACCCATCAACATCTCGAGGGAGATCACGCACGTTTTGGTTATGAGAATGTGCGAAAACGATTGCCCCTTCGTTCCATTGTGTCACACCTGCATGTAAAACCATTCCATTGTACTGATTCTATACAGCCGATTGTCACTGGGATGGTTCAAATAGCCTCAGGCGTTAGAAATTCGAAAATCTATTTCTGCAATGTGCTGGTTCGTGAAGATTCCGCAATCTGATATCTGCTTTGTACTGCCCAAGCACAATTTGAAGTCACACAGGGAGAGTCGTAAATAGTACAGTACTTCTCAGTCACATGGATCGAACAGATCAGGCAGAACATACGCCATAAGCGCCCGGACATTGCCCTGCAAAATTATAAGGGTTCGTGCCGCAAGTGTTGCGGAACCCAGCGGGGTGAGATCTGCTTTGCATTGCACGTGCGAAACGTACCTCAACCTTCAGCTTCACCTCCACCCCCTGTTTCACAGCAGATACACTCAACACTGTGCGTTCGGAAGTTGGGACTTTAATAGTGCAACTATTTCTTGACAACATATACAAAATAGATGGATGTTTCAAAGTTTACTGTCTTTCAAAGTAGTGTAACCCGTGGCCAGGGAAGTTGTACATTACCGTTAACACCACCAGGTGCGTTGATTGTTCGAGGGGAGAAATCTGTTGGCCGTAAGAGATCCGAATCGAATGCCATGAAATGCTTCCTCCATCTTAAGAATCAAGTTGAAATCGCGAAGTTTCGCGGAGTTTTGTGAAAGATGCAGGACTTTCTAGTCCCTTCGGGCGAACAGATCATATGTGCGCCATATGTGCCGGTACATTGTACTGCAAAATTATGGGTGGGTCCTGCACAGACTGTCGACGCTTCTTTTCCTAAGCTCACCGCAGGCTGCGTTCCAAAAATGAACAGCTTAGAGAAAGAAGCGGTGACACTTTCTGCAGGAACACACTCATAATTTTGCAGGGCTGTGCTCACGTGCTTGGGGCGCAAGGTGTGACTGATCTGATTGATCTATGAGGCTGAGAAGTGCTGTACCACTTACCACACTCCACGAATTTAAGACCGTGTGACCTCAACTTCATTTCCAAGATGACTGAAGCACTTCATGACCTTCGCTTCAGAACAGTTACAGAGATTCGCAGGGCAATAAACGGCTCAGCTCGAACTATCAGCTCATCTGGCGCTGCTAAGAATATCCTCCAACTTCCAAATAGTTGACAACGGGTTATACGTTATGCTGGTGGCTACTCTGAAGTGTAGTAAAATTGTGAAAATATATCTATTTTTGATAAGTTGTAAGTAAATAGTTGCTCTTGTAAACTTTCAACACTCTAACATCACGTGGAACACCATCAGCAGGAACTAACAAAAATGCCAAGGATCCCAACCCAGACTACATCTACATCTACGTACATACTCCGCAATCCACCATACGGTGCGTGGTGGAGGGTATCTCGTACAACTAGCATCTTCTCTCCCTGTTCCACTCCCAAACAGAACGAGGGAAAAATGACTGCCTATATGCCTCTGTACAAGCCTTAATTTCTCTTATCTTATCTTTGTGGTCTTTCCGTGAAATGTAAGTTGGCCACAGTAAAATTGTACTGCAGTCAGCCTCAAATGCTGATTCTCTAAATTTCCTCAGTAGCGATTCACGAAAAGAACGCCTCCTTTCCTCTAGAGACTCCCACCCGCGTTCCTGAAGCATTTCCGTAACACTCGCGTGATGATAAAACGTACCATTAACAAATATAGCAGCCCGCATCTGAATTGCTTCAATGTCCTCACTCAATCCGACCTGATAGGGATCCCAAATGCTCAAGTAGTACTCAAGAATAGGTCGCACCAGCGTTCTATAAGCGGTCTCCTTTACAGATGAACCACACCTTCCCAAAATTCTACCAATGAACCGAAGACGATCATCCGCCTTCCCCACAACTGCCATTACATTGAAAGGGTACAGTACCGCCCGACATTGAAAATAGGTACAACATATTTCATTATTTTTGTCAGAACAACACATTTTTTTTGTAAAATAACTCAATTTCAATTAATACAGCGAAGCCGGATACCAGTGTGGGAAAGAATGACAATTTATTTATTTAATTGATCACACGTGCACTCCTACAAAGTAAATCCCTACATCCAGTTTGGTGAGATCTGTGAAATGAATGAATGTATGGTCGTCTGCTAACCGCAGATAGTGAATGTGAATATATGATCATCTTTGAGTCGATCCTTTGGCCACCTTTGGTGGGACCAAAGAGATGAAATTTACCAGAGCTTTGAGCGCCTGAAATGTGGCTGACCAATACGATAGCAAGGTGCTTCCCCCACCTCGACACAGGTGCGAGAGGACCTAGAGAACGGCCACGTTTCAGCACTCTGCCGCTGGATCTTGTGCCGTTAAGACCTGTTTTAGTTGTGCTTCGTAATGATGAAAGAGTGGAGACATGGTATGCATGTGGAATATTTAAGAGTAGTTTGAAATAATAATTTCTCTATTTCAGGAACTTTTGTGGGGAGAATTAAATGTCAGGCAGATAATATTAAAGGGATTGTAGTAATCTTCAGAAGTGACCAACGGTCACAATGAAACCACGTGTAGCAATAAGTTGAAATACTTCCGTGTGCTTAAGTTAAGCTGAATTACTAGTGTGTGTACAATAAGCTGAAATATTTAAGAAATAGCGTGTGTACCATAAGTTGAAATATTTAAGAAATGGCGTGTGCAGGACTTGAAATTAGAGACGAGTACTTCCACGTGGTGAGTACTGTGTGAGCCTCAATCGGTGTATGAGACAAAGGATAAAGAGAAGTACTCGTCCATGGTATCAGTTGAGGACTCGCGTGTGTGATGTTCTTAATGTTAAATTGTGTGATATGATTCCGTGTGACGCTAGATTTAAACTCTGAGAGATAATCAAGGTCAGTTGGCCGTCTATCCAGCAACGCCACTTGGCTTGCATTGCACAGGAAGACGTGCATATATCTCCAGAGTTCACAGTAGGAAAGTAGAATTACAAAGTGGGGCAGTGTCGTGTGAAACTGGGATAAATATTAATTGAAGTGGGAAAGCTGAAAGTGAAAATGTTGTAACCATTCTTTGTGTAGTATTTCATATTGTAGTGTGGTGTATGTCATGTAATTTGGGTATGTGTGGTTTGCATGGGAGAGTAGCGAGGTAGTTTCAAAAGATTAGTGGGTTATGCTTGTTCCTTCGGTACCGCTCGGTCTGGAGGAAAGTTTCGTGATGATGATTGTGAGTCGAAGTGTGAGGTATAATAAAAGATCCACCATCCTATCCAGAAAGTGCACTGTAGCGTTAAAAGTAATTACGAGACCATAATATAGAGATTCACCATTGTAAAGCCATGCCCACTGGGCGGAATTTCTTATGTGTCATTGTTGTAGGTTGTAGAATTTGTGTGTTTAGGTTAGAGAATTTATCGGAATAAATAAGATAGTGAAAAGAAAAAGATTGGTGGACTTTTACTTCGAATTGTATGTTGTCATAATGTCCCGAATTTATAATGTGTGCGGTGGCCACGTGTTGACAAAAGCCGTTAAATAAAAGACAAAAAAAGAAAATGTGGTATTGCCAGTGCTTAGTGCACAGTCAGAGTTCTGTAAATTATTGATAGTCAGATGCGTGTTTCCGTTGCGTATTAATCATATAGGAGGATAACTTGTAACTTAGATTGTGGGTACGAGAGTTCATGTTACTCGATAAATTAAGAATGAATCCACTCGCTTGGCAGACCACTCATCCTGCAGGCCTGACTGGTTGATGCCACAGTATGAGCAAGGCATGTGGGTGCCTCTCAACGTGCTTGTCCCACTTCATATCGCTCTGCAATGTTGTTGTTGTTGTTGTTGTGGTCTTCAGTCCTGAGACTGGTTTGATGCAGCTCTCCATGCTACTCTATCGTGTGCAAGCTTTTTCATCTCCCAGTACCTACTGCAACCTACATCCTTCTGAATCTGCTTAGTGTATTCATCTCTTGGTCTCCCTCTACGATTTTTACCCTCCACGCTGCCCTCCAATACTAAATTGGTGATCCCTTGATGCCTCAGAACATGTCCTACCAACCGATCCCTTCTTCTGGTCAAGTTGTGCCACAAACTTCTCTTCTCCCCAATCCTATTCAATACTTCCTCATTAGTTATGTGATCTACCCATCTAATCTTCAGCATTCTTCTGTAGCACCACATTTCGAAAGCTTCTATTCTCTTCTTGTCCAAACTATTTATCGTCCATGTTTCACTTCCATACATGGCTACACTCCATACGAATACTTTCAGAAATGATTTCCTGACACTTAAATCAATACTGGATGTTAACAAATTTCTCTTCTTCAGAAACGCTTTCCTTGCCATTGCCAGCCTACATTTTATATCCTCTCTACTTCGACCATCATCAGTTATTTTGCTCCCCAAATAGCAAAACTCCTTTACTACTTTAAGTGCCTCATTTCCTAATCTAATTCCCTCAGCATCACCCGACTTAATTAGACTACATTCCATTATCCTTGTTTTGCTTTTGTTGATGTTCATCTTATATCCTCCTTTCAAGACACTGTCCATTCCATTCAACTGCTCTTCCAAAGCCTTTGCTGTATCTGACAGAATTACAATGTCATCGGCGAACCTCAAAGTTTTTATTTCTTCTCCATGAATTTTAATACCTACTCCGAATTTTTCTTTTGTTTCCTTTACTGCTTGCTCAATATACAGATTGAACAACATCGGGGAGAGGCTACAACCCTGTCTTACTCCCTTCCCAACCACTGCTTCCCTTTCATGTCCCTCGACTCTTATAACTGCCATTTGGTATCTGTACAAATTGTAAATAGCCTTTCGCTCCCTGTATTTTACCCCTACCACCTTTAGAATTTGAAAGAGAGTATTCCAGTCAACATTGTCAAAAGCTTTCTCTAAGTCTACAAATGCTAGAAACGTAGGTTTGCCTTTCCTTAATCTTTCTTCTAAGATAAGTCGTAAGGTCAGTATTGCCTCACGTGTTCCAGTGTTTCTACGGAATCCAAACTGATCTTCCCCGAGGTTGGCTTCTACTAGTTTTTCCATTCGTCTGTAAAGAATTCGTGTTAGTATTTTGCAGCTGTGACTTATTAAGCTGATAGTTCGGTAATTTTCACATCTGTCAACACCTGCTTTCTTTGGGATTGGAATTATTATATTCTTCTTGAAGTCTGAGGGTATTTCGCCTGTTTCATACATCTTGCTCACCAGATGGTAGAGTTTTGTCAGGACTGGCTCTCCCACGGCCGTCAGATGTTCCAATGGAATATTGTCTACTCCGGGAGCCTTGTTTCGACTCAGGTCTTTCAGTGCTCTGTCAAACTCTTCACGCAGTATCGTATCTCCCATTTCATCTTCATCTACATCCTCTTCCATTTCCATAATATTGTCCTCAAGTACATCGCCTTTGTATAGACCCTCTATATACTCCTTCCACCTTTCTGCTTTCCCTTCTTTGCTTAGAACTGGGTTTCCGTCTGAGCTCTTGATATTCATACAAGTCGTTCTCTTATCTCCAAAGGTCTCTTTAATTTTCCTGTAGGCGGTATCTATCTTACCCCTAGTGAGATAGGCCTCTACATCCTTACATTTGTCCTCTAGCCATCCCTGCTTAGCCATTTTGCACTTCCTGTCGATCTCATTTTTGAGACGTTTGTATTCCTTTTTGCCTGTTTCACTTACTGCATTTTTATATTTTCTCCTTTCATCAATTAAATTCAATATTTCTTCTGTTACCCAAGGATTTCTACTAGCCCTCGTCTTTTTACCTACTTGATCCTCTGCTGCCTTCACTACCTCATCCCTCAAAGCTACCCATTCTTCTTCTACTGTATTTATTTCCCCCATTCCTGTCAATTGCTCCCTTATGCTCTCCCTGAATCTCTGTACAACCTCTGGTTCTTTTAGTTTATCCAGGTCCCATCTCCTTAAATTCCCACCTTTTTGCAGTTTCTTCAGTTTTAATCTACAGGTCATAACCAATAGATTGTGGTCAGAGTCCACATCTGCCCCTGGAAATGTCTTACAATTTAAAACCTGGTTCCTAAATCTCTGTCTTACCATTATATAATCTATCTGATACCTTTTAGTATCTCCAGGGTTCTTCCATGTATACAACCTTCTTTCATGATTCTTAAACCAAGTGTTAGTTATGATTATGTTGTGCTCTGTGCAAAATTCTACCAGGCGGCTTCCTTTTTCACTTCTGTCCCCCAATCCATATTCACCTACTATGTTTCCTTCTCTCCCTTTTCCTACACTCGAATTCCAGTCACCCATGACTATTAAATTTTCGTCTCCCTTCACAATCTGAATAATTTCTTTTATTTCATCATACATTTCTTCAATTTCTTCGTCATCTGCAGAGCTAGTTGGCATATAAACTTGTACTACTGTAGTAGGTGTGGGCTTCGTATCTATCTTGGCCACAATAATGCGTTCACTATGCTGTTTGTAG
Source organism: Schistocerca americana (assembly GCF_021461395.2). Lineage (NCBI taxonomy): Eukaryota > Metazoa > Arthropoda > Insecta > Orthoptera > Acrididae > Schistocerca > Schistocerca americana. Next base: position 851,385,083 of record NC_060121.1, read on the forward strand.
TAGCTTACCCGCATTCCTATTTTCCTATTCATTATTAAACCTACTCCTGCAATGTTACTCTCAAATATTTAATCTACGTGACTGTGTTAAGCGCTACACTACTAATGGAGTATTCAAACATTACAGGATTCTTTTTCCCATTCATCTGCATTAATTTACATTTATCTATATTTATAGTTAGCTGCCATTCTTTACACCAATCACAAATCCTGGCCAAGTCATCTTGTATCCTCCTACAGTCACTCAACGACGACACCTTCTCGTACAACAGAGCGTCATCAGCAAACAGCCACACATTGCTGTCCACCCTATCCAAAAGATCATTTATGTAGATAGAAAACAACAGCGGACCTACCACACTTCCCTGGGGCACTCCAGATGATACCCTCACCTCCGATGAACACTCACCATCCAGGACAACGTACTGGGTTCTATTACGTAAGAAGTCTTCGAGCCACTCACATAGTTGGGAACCAATCCCATATGCTCGTACCTTAGTTAGGAGTCTGCAGTGGGGCACCGAGTCAAACGCTTTCCGGAAGTCAAGGCATATGGCATCCGTCTGATACCCTTCATCCATGGTTCGCAAGATGTCATGTGAAAAAAGGGCGAGTTGCGTTTCGCAGGAGCGATGCTTTCTAAAGCCGTGCTGATGCATGCACAGCAACTTCTCTGTCTCAAGGAAATTCATTATATTCGAACTGAGAATATGTTCGAGAATCCTGCAACAAACCGATGTTAAGGATATTGGTCTGTAATTTTGAGGGTCCGTCCTTCTACCCTTCTTATATACAGGTGTCACCTGCGCTTTTTTCCAGTCGCTTTGGACTTTACGTTGGGCAAAAGATTCGCGATAAATGCAAGCTAAGTAAGGCGCCAATGCAGCAGAGTACTCTCTGTAAAACCGAATTGGAATCCCATCAGTACCTGGCGATTTATTTATTTTCAACCCATTCAGCTGCTTCACAACCCCAGGGATGTCTATCACTATGTCCTCCTTACGGGATTCTGTACGAGACTCAAACGGCGGTATGTTTGTACGATCCTCCTGCGTGAAAGATTTCTCAAATGCTAAATTTAAAATTTCAGCTTTCGTTTTGCTGTCTTCCGTTGCCAGGCCAGACTGATCAGTGAGTGACTGGATGGAAGCCTTCGACCCGCTTACCGATTTTACGTAAACAATAACAGCAATAAGCCAGAACGAGTGTACTCTTAGTTTGAATAGTCACGCCAAAGCTAGAATACATTGTTGATATGCTTTTAGGAACCAATAGCTAAACTTTGCAGTAACTGTTCACACTAAAACGGAAATTCAAACGACAATGGAGAGTGGTAAAGGATATAAAACAGCTCACAAATTTTATGAACCACTATATTCAAATCTATCTGCTACCTCATGAATATCAACGAAGAAAAATAATTGATAACGTGCAAGGTAGATTTCTACAGAAACAGAGATTAGCGCATAACACGTGTCAAACGAAGCATAGAACTATAGATAGAGGAATTCTGAATTAAACGCGTTTGGCTGTGAAGAGGGCAATGAGTGAAACCTTCAATGACTACCGTAACAGAATTTTGTCAAATGATCTTTCATAAAGCACAAAGAAACTCTCATCATATGTAGAGGCTGTTAGTGACAGCCGGCCAGAGTGGCCTTGCGGTTCTAGGCGCTACAGTCTGGAACTGAGCGACCGCTACGGTCGCAGGTTCGAATCCTGCCTCGGGCATGGATGTGTGTGATGTCCTTAGGTTAGTTAGGTTTAATTAGTTCTAGGCGACTGATGACCTCAGAAGTTAAGTCGCATAGTGCTCAGAGCCATTTGTTAGTGACATATAGTGACAGATAGTCCAGTCACCAATGTTTGAGATAACGACGGAAATTTGGGGGTAGCAAAGCAAAAGCATAAATGCTTAATCTCGTTTTCAAATGTTCCTTTACAAAGGAAAACCCAGGAGTACTACCCAAATTTTAGTCTCGTACAACTGTAAACATGAGCGAAGTACATGTTAACGTCAGTGGTGTTGACAAACAGCTGAAATCGTTAAAACTGAAGGAAGCTCCTGGGGCTAGTGAAATTCTTATCAGATTTGCGGCAAGTGTTAGACCCTTTAAACTATAAATTTTCGTAGCTCCTCGAGCTAATAACTATGGCCAGTATTTGGAAGAAAACATAGGTTAGATCAGTTTACAAGAAGTGATCCACAAATCCAGCAACCTTGACATCCATTTCATGAAGAATCTTAAAACATATTGTGAGCTCAAACGTAATGCTGAATATGAACAGAATGACATACTCTATGTTAACCAGCATCGATTCCGAAACCATTCATCAAGTGTAACTCAACTCGCACGTTTCTGACATACAGAAAACCACTGATCAGGCAGTCAGGACGATGCAGTATTACTTTGTTTCCCAAATACTGTCGTCCAGTACCACATCTGTCCTCCCTCACCCCTCTACTGCAGCCCCCCCCCCCCCACCAACCCACCACGAACCATAGACCTTGCAAGGAAAGCACTTCGCTTCTGAAGAAGAGAGATCTGTCAACATAGCGTATAGATTTAAGTGTCACGGGGATTTTTCTTAAAGTATTTGTTTGGAGTGTGGCCATGCGTGGAAGTGAAACTGTTTGGACAAGAAGAGAATAGAAGCTTTTCAAATGTGGTGCTACAGAAGAATGCTGAAGATTAGATGGTTCGATCACGTGACTACTGAAGAGGTACTGAATAGAACTGGCGAGAAAAGGAATTTGTGGCACAACCTGACTAGAAGAAGGGATCGGTTGGTTGGACACATTCTGAGACATCAAGGATTACCAGTTTAATCCTGGAAGGAAGCGTGGGAGCGTAAAAATTGTAGAGGTAGACCAAGAGATGAATACAGCAAGCAGATTCAGAAGAATGTAGGTTGCAGTAGTTAGTTGGAGATGAAGAGGCTTTCACAGGATAGAGTAGTATGAATATCTGCTTCAAACAAGTCTTGGAACTCAAGACCACAACAGCAATGACCACCACATCTGCACTTATTTTACAAAGTATGATCGTCTGAGGCACCAAGAGAAATTTTTGACTGGAGGACGCAGCAAACTATTTTGGGAGACATCGACAGATGTAGTGTAAATGCAGGTGTTTTCTATGGAAGTGTGTTGGAACCCTTTCTGTTCAAGTTATATACAGGATGAATCACTGACTACTGCCACCAAGAATAACTGCGAAACTTTGGTGGGGGCTGAAATGTTTGTGGGACAAAAGTCATATGGGACAACGGTGCCGTAATATGACGTTGGTTTTTTGTTGCTATGTGGGGTCGCTTCAGGGTTATGAAGGTCAACTTTTTTTAAATTTTTTTTTAAATGGTATGCTACAGTTTGGTACTTATTTACTGATAGCGGATATCGAGACGAATCCAATGATGCGTAACAGCAAGGTCTTTGAAGGTTAACGAAGGTCACAAAGGTGGCATGAACGTCCATTTACAGAAGGCGTTCGAGGTGATGACCACTGGTATCAATGTAGTGCTGCAATCTCCTTCTCATGGATTGAGTGGTATTCCTTATCACACACACGCTCTGACAATTCTCTCTCGCATATCTTCAGATGTAGTTGGAACGTCTTTATAAACATTGTCTTTTACGAATACCCACGAGAAAAAATCAAGAGGCGTCAAGTCTGGCGAACGAGCAGGTCAAGACACATCTCCTTCGCGTCCAATCCAACGATTTGGGAATTGTCTCTACAACTCATTTCGAGCCATAAGCGAAAAATGTGCCTAACACCCATCGTGGTGATACCACATTCTGTTCCTTATTCCTAAAGGTATCGCTTCCAATAACAGACCTAACGTTTCTTCCACGAATGTGGTGTACTTCCTAACATTAAGGTTTCCTTTGATGAAATAGGGACCTATAATTCTGTCCTGCAGTATCCCACACCATACACTGACCGACCACGATTTTTGGTGTGCAACTTGCCGCAGCCAATATGGATTTTCAGTTGCCCAGTAATTCATGTTATGCAAATTAACATTTCCATGGTTCGTGAATGTAAACTCGTCAGTAAATAAAATCAAATTAATGAATGTGACATCCCTCTGAAGTTCAGCCCATCGGCAGAATTCAATGCGACGCATACAATCCATACCAGTTAATTCTTGGTCTAGACTGATATGGTAAGGATGACATTTATGGTGATGCAGAACATGAACAACACTACTCTGGCTCATGCCCGATTCCCTTGCTATTTGATAGAACTAGCACAAGGATCTCGAACCAGATTGGCAAGAGTACCAATTTCCGTTTCCTTGTTAGTAACTTTCCTTTGCCGGATATGTTTCCAATGCGTTAAAGATCCATTTGTTCTCAATTTATCACACACATATTTAAATGTAAGGCGTTTAGGGCGAGTACGGTGAGGAAATCGTTCAGCGTACACTGAATTTCGTAGGCATCCTCCGTAAATTAGAAGCATGTCGCCTTGTTCTCCGAAGGAATGTAGTGTCCTATGACCATAACATCAAGGAGTCATAGTTGGAGTCGATTAACACATACAAATATTTGGTCACAATAGTTTGTAGCACAGACTCTTGAAGATAGAAGTAAACTATACGCAGTAAGCTTACTTGCAGAGTTTGAAGAACATGATTTAAACGATGACTCTAGGAATATACTACAAAGTCCTGCATATCACTCCAGGGGGGATCTTGAGCACAAGATTAGAATAACTGCAGCGTACATAGAGGCATTCGAACTGTCCTTCGTACCACAACTTGTACGTGTATGGAACAGGAAAAACAGTAATAACTTATAGAAAGGGATATATCCTTTGCTACGCACTTGACACTGGTTGGCGGAAGTCTTCGATTTCTGCTGCTAATGAGAGCCCGGGGTGCAGCACTCACACTATGTTAGCTTTTAATATCATTTATACTAACAGAAGTTTTAAAAATGTAGTTAATCTTTCCAGATTGTGTGGTGGGAGGCACCCCCTCTTCCCTTATGCGTTTTGAATATATGAATTACTTTTTACAGTAACCAGATAATACACTATATAAATGTGGGGCTGTGAGTGCTTGATTCCGTTTTTTTTGTGGGGCCCGAGAATTTTTCAGGTGTGCAATGTTGGATGGTGCATTGGTTCAGATCCCACAGACAGCCAACTGTTTCAGCCTCGCGCCAGGCCGGCGGAGTAAATTGCGCCGCATTCCACCCACTGTTTCAAAATGGACTACTGCGTTTCTCCGAAACTACAACAGCCTGGATGGCCGCTTTCTACTGCGGCGTCTACACTCCTTGACACTTTTCATTGAAACCTGGCACTAAACTGGCCGTCACATCGTTCATATTTCTTTCTTTCACTGGTGCCATGTCCCGCACTGACGCAGGATCGGCATTGTTAGAAACGGATTTGGCAAGGGGTGGCCGGATGCCCTTCCTGCCGCCACCCCTACCCCCGGACGGAATTAGAGTACCCCTACTGTCTACGTCGAGTGTAATTGATGGAATAGTGCGAGCGTGTTCAATGTCTGCGAGTCGTGTAACAGAGGCGGAACATGGGGACCAGCCCGCTATTCACCTAGCGGGATGTGGAAAACGGCCTAAAAACCACATCCAGGCTGGCCGGCACACCGGCCCTCGTCGTTAATATGCCAGGCGGATTCGAACCAGGGCCTGCGCGCATACCCGAGTCCAGAAAGCAGCGCGTTAGCGCTCTGGGCTACCCTGGCGGGTTTCGCATTGTTCATATGCTCCGTTCCATTTAAGCACATACACAGCGCTTCACTGCTATGACATAGCATCGGAGGAAGGTCAGATGAACACCTGGTATCAGTTCTACAGCATCTACGATGCTCGAAACTCATCAGTGTAGTTTTGTAGGGGATGACCAGTATTTTATGATTTTGTACATAGCTGCAGTTCAGCAGCTGCAGAATATTTCAAAAAAGGTAAAAAGTCAGTCGACAGCTGCGCAAGGAAGCCTTTATTTATTCCAATTTACCGGTTTCGACAGATCAAACTGTTATCTCCACAAGTGAAATAGGCTCAAATCATTGGTAAGCCAAAGTCAAAATAAGACTCGGACGGTAGTGTCTTTTGCTACAGAATCAATAAATCAGAGTGACATCGCTAAAATTATATGAGTAGCAATCAGTTAACTGTCAAATCTCATACCGCTCGTAGCATGTTCGACGAAAGTCAACCAGCATACTCTCAAAACGGGTAAGGTGAAACAGATAAACCTTTTTTTGTGCAACTGACAAGTGACTTTTTATCTTCCTTGCCCAATGCTTTGCTCGGTGAGCTTATTTATCTTTACAGGGAAGCTTTTCTGGCTGTTGACAATTTATTTCAAACTACGAATGGTTCCAATGGCTCTGAACACTATGGGACTTAACTTCTGGACACAGTCCGCAAGGATAGACGCGTATTTGTCTTGATCCATTGTGCCTTCGAGAATGATGAGATCACCAAGTGAATGCCACGACATTCCCTTGACCATAACACTGTCATCTCTGGTCTGGACCATTCTGACCTTTTATGTTGCAGGGTGTTTCCTTTCAGACGTTTCGCACCAAACACGTCAGTGGCCGTCTTTCCGATGGAGCTTAAAGCGCGAGTCACCTGAAAAGGCCACTTGTCATTGCTCAGTGGATGTAAAGTTGCAGTGAGCAGCAGTCAGCATGGGTGCATGGACAAGGCCCATGTGAAGCAACTTTTGCTGAGCTGTCATTGGGGACACACTATCGACAGTCCTTCGTTCAAGTGGACGGTCAGTTTCTCAACAGTTACACGTCTGTTCGCCAGTACATACCCCTGCAGCTGTGATTCACTTTTGTCATGTATGGACTGCGGTGTACCACAATTGCCTCGGCGCCAGTTTTGTATAGCACCATTTTGCCACACACAGTATACTTTAACCACAGTGGCATGCAAACAGTTTACAGACGTAGCTGTTCCGGAAGTCGTTCCACCCTTGGCCTCAAAGCCAACGATCGTGCCCTTTTGGACGTCAGATAAGTAGCTCTGTTTCCGCATTACGACAATGGCTCCACTGTTTTCCACGTCCTCCCCCACCTGCCATATGTGAATGGTCATTGCACATTGATGTTGTTGGTAGGCAGTGGTGACATGAATGTTACTGAATGTGCTTATAGTGTGCCCTGGTTAGAGCATTAGTACCCAGCTCCTATATCTCTCACAGTGGTCACTTAAAGGATGAAATGGTACTCTCTCTCCCCATTGGAACGACAGAGACAAAGTGCGTAAACTTTTCGTCTTGTGCCTGTAACGCGCCGTCGGCACACGGACGTTAAACGTTGAGCATGCGAAGTTCAACGTGCTGCTAAACGCTCAGAAACGATGCGACTTGTGCATACGGTACGTGGGCCCCAACAGGGAATACGCGATCGCAACGCACTCCAGCGGCAGTTGAGGGATGTTTCTAGTTCAGAAATCACAGTTTACTCATCGGGTGCGCGTAAAATTCCCACGTTAGCTCTATTAAAACGCACATTTCCTCCATTCGTCCACGAAAAGGAAAGTACCGTGTTCAATCAATAAGGACATAGGTTTATGAAAGTTCCATTACAAACAGTGCGATACATATTTGGAATACTTCTCCGCGTAAGATAAACATTATTTCATCTTTCCCACATTTTAGTAAAACCCCAGTAGCAGAATCTTTGCAACATATGAATTACGAAGCGTAAAAGAAAAAAAGGGGCAAAATATCTTTATACAAGTAGTGAAAGCTGTCCTGTAGATTAAGCCAATTGAACAAAGCCACCTCTCAAAAACAGGTGAACTTATATTTACATAACATCAAATCTTATAGCATATATTTATATTAAGTTAATAATAAAGTATCAGAACCTAATAAAAACGCAAATGTTAGGAAAAGCAATTTCGAAGTGTTAAGACGCGATCCACCACCCTACAGAGACACTACTCATTACGCTAAACCAACAACACTCTCCTTGCACTTAATCATATTGTATTACGCCTTGTTAAAAACGTTAACTAATTGAAATTTAATTATAACAAATTGTACCCAGAACAATGCATTTTGGGTGGATCTTCAGTGTGTCACTGCCTTCAAATAGCCTACTCTCATAATACGCAAGTTACAATAATTGTTTTGCCACGAATATGATGTTTCTCATTATTTTATTGGAACGAATCACACAACTAACAACGGGTTTTCCAGTGATTCTCAATTTGCTGGTGCTCAGAAACGGCATATATACATATAGGCTTGAAATGATTGCCAATATGGCGCCTCATAACTCTGAAGGGAGACGGTGTTCGTGTGACGTAGGGTGGCGTTGTGCCATCTCAGTGGTCAACTCTCAGACGCACGCTCAGAATATCTGACATGCCAGATATTCCACGCTATGAAGTCAGAAACTCAGCACGCTCAACGCTCAACGTTCGGATGCACGGTCCGTGTGACGACGGCTTAACGATGACCTCTCTGCGCCTGAAGGGCCGACCGCTGCCTACCGCCGGTCCCCTGTGAACACTCGCGGTCGGCCGTATATCGCAGCGCTCGCCCGCTCCAACACCCCACCCCAGGGTTCCGCACGTGCCCGCGGGCTGCCAGCACAGCAGGTGCGCGGCAAAGACCTAGCACGGCCGCCTCCTGCCATTTGTCAGCGGCTCTCGGTCGGCTGCCACTGGCCGCTGCTGATAGCGGCCGGCCGAGCAGCGGTGCGGTCTGCGGTCGCCTCCACTGTGCTCCAGTTGGCTCAGTCCACCGCCTCTGCTGTCTGACTTACTGCTGACGACGGCTGTATTAACAGCCAGTGCGACGTCAAAGAGCCTTTGCTACGTCCACATCAAAGCGCTTCTGCGCTAGAAATGAGTTGCCCTTTATTAGCAGAATGTATAGCGCTATAACTCGGGTATTATCAAAAGTTTTTATTCATTCTGATTTGTTTTTAAATATTAACAATAAATCGATTTATTGATTTATGTGGGCAAACATTACACCATAAGCAGCGGCAGTTGTCAAAATTTTTATTGCGCTACCCAATGTGCACGTGTCATGCTTACTGTACAGGTGTACAGTGTCTGCTTTGAAGATGGCGTAGCAACAGGGAAAGGCTTTGTGTGTGCTCCATTTTGAGATGTCCAGATTTTGGCTACAGAGCAGCATGAATTTCATGCATGGCTTAGTAAGGATCCACCACATAGCTATAACGTGGGTAGGTGATACAGACAGTGCATGGAAACCGGATGTCTTTGTAAGGGGAAGAGTCCTGCCCTCACATGTCAGAGGAAATTGTCGAAAGAGTGCGCTAGGCATTTCACTAAAGTCCTTGCAAATCACGTAGTAAATTAAGCAGGGAATTGTTCATGCGAAAGTTTACATTGTGGAAGACATTCCATAATGTGGCTATATCTAAACTGTACGAAGCGAGATTAGTGCAGGCCATTACACCAGGAGGCAAGGTTAAAAGGCATAACTTTTGTGAAGAGCTGCAGTTAAAAAGTGAGTGTTTTTATAGAAAGATACATCTTCTGGGATGAGCCACTTTCCACGTAAGTGACGAGGTGAACACACAGTGTCCATACCTGTAGAAGCAAAAAACCACACGTTAGTGTGTCCATAACCCGAGAAGCAAGAAACCACACAATAGCGTGACTCTCCAAAAGTGACCGTATCCTGTGTGACGTCCCGCGAGTGAGTGCACAGCCTGTTTTTCTTTGAACAACAAACGATTTTGGGTAACTCTTTTCTAGACATGTTGAAAACCTGATTGTTAACCGAGCTGAGTACCAGTTATGATGATTTCATTCGATATCTGTATGGTAGTTCACCCCATTTTGAAAGGAATGTACGAGAGCTTTTTAATCGTACTCTAAACCAATGCTTGACTGGTCATGCTGCAACAGCAGACAACAAACTTCTCCTCTGGCCACATCATCTGCTGGATTTAATACTCTGCGAAGTCTTTCTCTAGGAGTCCATAAAAGACCAAGTTTATGTACTGCCGTTGCCCGTGTCTCTTGGGGAAATGTGTGATCGAATAAAACGTCTACTGCAGACCGTTGAGGACATGCTACATCTAGAATGAAAAATATTTGATTATCATATAGATCAGTGACGTGTGACCAAGGATGCACATATTCAAGTATTGTGATTAATGCCACAGCTTATGCTGTAAGCTTTGGCCGGATGCATCGATTTATCATTATTTTTTTTATGCTGCAGCCTTCATTTATAAACATCATGTACTAATTTGTATTGTAGATACAATGCTATCAAAAACATATTCGATGCCTTTTTTTCCATTACTTAGGTGTACGTGTTCCAAGTACCTTTTGCGCACCAGAGAGTATAGGTGTGTCATAATGCGTGTGCGACACTCCTGGTTGGCCTGTATAACCCACAACATCTACGTATGAACTTTAACGACAGCTGGAGTAATGAGTATTGCACTTTTCCAAAACGAGATACAACACTTTCTTGTCCATTCAGACCGTTGTAGCTAATGAAAGTTGTAATACTTTATATAACAGTTATCCACATATGTAAGAGCATAAGGTTATGATTCTATACGAGTTCCAGTCTTTTAGGATCAGACTTGTAGAGACGATGTGTAAGACTATGGGTGAGCACTTAGCATATCTCTGACATGCTAAGAAGATCAGAATATGGTGACCTATACGGTGAACAGATCGCTCTCCACAAGATCATGTGACAAAGTCATGCAACGGAATATAATAATCTTCTGAATGTAATAGGAGTGGTCCAGTTAAATATGAAATTTGGGTACCGTAGCTCACATAGATACAAGGAGGGAGGGGTTTTACCGAACTGTGGAACGAACAAAAGGCCAAATTAAAGCCTGATTATTACTGAGATGCATTAACTTAATTCCAATCATTGAATACGCAGAACAAATAATTATGAGCATTTTTTGATGCTGCTGAGCAACAGTTATACAATAATTTTGAATGAACACACCGCCATTTGACTGTATAGTTGTTTATTTAACTACGGCCTCGGCTTCGGCATTGTATGCCATTTTTAAGTGACTGAGTTTCTGTCATTAACATATACTGCACGACATCAAGCTCAAAACTTGGCATAAATTAAGAAAAATATTCGCTCCCCACGAAATGCCAGATGTATAATCATTATCTTGTAAAGACACCAATAAAACTATAATGAGAGCACGTCATATTTAATAACAACAGGTTTATTTTAGAATATAAAAGAGCTTTTATATACCACAGTATACCTGTTTTTATTAAATATTATTTACTGATTAAATATTCAGTGATAAATATTACATTAAATATTAAATTAATGAATATTAAATATTGTATTAAAATTAATAATTATTTACTGATATTTTTACAGGATGATGATTTTACATCAGCTTGATGTCCTGCAATATATGTTAATGACATAAACTCAATCACTTGAAAATATTATAAAAGATCGAAACCTGCGTCGTAGATAAACAAACAACAATACAGTCAAATGGCGGTGTGTTGATTCAAAAATAATTGTGAGGTGCATAAAGGTTGAAATGAATCATTAATCATGCATGATAATACGTTAGCAGAGGTGCGTGAAATTATACAGTCAGCTACGACCATGAAAAGCCCACTCACTGATGAGTTGGTCGAATGATTAAAGGAAAGACCCATAGAAGATCACGGAAGCTCCAGCTACCTTGCTTATCTTCACGTTTAATTCAACTAGCTGACTGCACGAATTAATTTAGATAACCAAACTCTAACTTCAAATAAGGAGTAGTTCCCTAATCATGTTCCACGCCAATGCAGCTTATTTTTTTTTTTTTTTTTTTTTTTTTTTGTTTGGTCATCAGTCTACTGACTGGTTTGATGCGGCCCGCCACGAATTCCTTTCCTGTGTTAACCTCTTCATCTCAGAGTAGCACTTGCAACCTACGTCCTCAATTATTTGCTTGACGTATTCCAATCTCTGTCTTCCTCTACAGTTTTTGCCCTCTACAGCTCCCTCTAGTACCATGGAAGTCATTCCCTCATGTCTTAGCAGATGTCCTATCATCCTGTCCCTTCTCCTTATCAGTGTTTTCCACATATTCCTTTCCTCACCGATTCTGCGTAGAACCTCCTCATTCCTTACCTTATCAGTCCACCTAATTTTCAACATTCGTCTATAGCACCACATCTCAAATGCTTCGATTCTCTTCTGTTCCGGTTTTCCCACAGTCCATGTTTCACTACCATACAATGCTGTACTCCAGACCTACATCCTCAGAAATTTCTTCCTCAAATTAAGGCCGGTATTTGATATTAGTAGACTTCTCTTGGCCAGAAATGCCTTTTTTGCCATAGCGAGTCTGCTTTTGATGTCCTCCTTGCTCCGTCCGTCATTGGTTATTTTACTGCCTAGGTAGCAGAATTCCTTAACTTCATTGACATCGTGACTATCCATCCTGATGTTAAGTTTCTCGCTGCTCTCATTTCTATTACTTCTCATTACCTTCGTCTTTCTCCGATTTACTCTCAAACCATACTGTGTACTCATTAGACTGTTCATTCCGTTCAGCAGATCATTTAATTCTTCTTCACTTTCACTCAGGATAGCAATGTCATCAGTGAATCGTATCATTGATATCCTTTCGCCTTGTATTTTAATTCCACTCCTGAACCATTCTTTTATTTCCATCATTGCTACAGATTGAAGAGTAGGGGCGAAAGGCTACAGCTTTGTCTTACACCCTTCTTAATACGAGCACTTCGTTCTTGATCGTTCACTCTTATTATTCCCTCTTGGTTGTTGTACTTATTGTATATGACCCGTCTCTTCCTATAGCTTACCCCTACTGTTTTCAGAATCTCGAACAGCTTGCACCATTTTATATTGTCGAACGCTTTTTCCAGGTCGACAAATCCTATGATACTGTCTTGATTTTTCTTTAGCCTTGCTTCCAGTATTAGCCGTAACGTCAGAATTGCCTCTCTCGTCTCTTTACTTTTCCTAAAGCCAAACTGATCGTCACCTAGCGCATTCTCAATTTTATTTTCCATTCTTCTGTGTATTATTCCTGTAAGCAGCTTCGATGCATGAGCTGTTAAGCTGATTGTGCGACAATTCTGGCACTTGTCAGCTCTTGCCGTCTTCGGAATTGTGTGGATGATGCTTTTCCGAAAGTCAGATGGTATATCGCCAGACTCATATGTTCTACACACCAACGTGAATAGTTGTTTTGTTGCCACTTCCCCCAATGATTTTAGAAATTCTGATGGAATGTTATCTATGCGTTCTGCCTTATTTGACCGTAAGTTCTCCAAAGCTCTTTTAAATTCCGATTCTTATACTGGATCCCCTATCTCTTCTAAATCGACTCCTGTTTCTTCTTCTATCACATCAGACAAATCTTCACCATCATAGAGGCTTTCAATGTATTCTTTCCACCTATCTGCTCTCTCCTCTGCACTTAACAGTGGAATTCCCGTTGCACTCTTAATGTTACCACCGTTGCTTTTAATGTCACCAAAGGTTGTTTTGACTTTCCTGTATGCTGAGTCTGTCCTTCCGACAATCATATCTTTTTCGATGTCTTCACATTTTTCCTGCAGCCATTTCGTCTTAGCTTCCATGCACTTCCTATTTATTTCATTCCTCAGCGACTTTTATTTCTGCATTCCTGATTTTCCCGGAACGTGTTTGTACTTCCTCCTTTCATCAATCAACTGAAGTATTTCTTGTGTTACCCATGGTTTCTTCGCAGTTACCTTCTTTGTACCTATGTTTTCCTTCCCAACTTCTGTGATGGCCCTTTTTAGAGATGTCCATTCCTCTTCAACTGTACTGCCTACTGCGCTATTCCTTATTGCTGTATCTATAGCGTTAGAGAACTTCAAACGTATCTCGTCATTCCTTAGTACTTCCGTATCCCACTTCCTTGCGTATTGATTCTTCCTGACTAATGTCTTGAAATTCAGCCTACTCTTCATCACTACTATATTGTGATCTGAGTCTATATCTGCTCCTGGGTACGCCTTACAATCCAGTATCTGATTTCGGAATCTCTGTCTGACCATGATGTAGTCTAATTGAAATCTTCCCGTATCTCCCGGCCTTTTCCAAGTATACCTCCTGCTCTTGTGATTCTTGAACAGGGTATTCGCTATTACTAGCTGAAACTTGTTACAGAACTCAATTAGTCTTTCTCCTCTTTCATTCCTTGTCCCAAGCCCATATTCTCCTGTAACCTTCTCTTCTACTCCTTCCCCTACAACTGCATTCCAGTCGCCCATGACTATTAGATTTTCGTCCCCCTTTACATACAGCATTACCCTTTCAATATCCTCATACACTTTCTCTATCTGTTCATCTTCAGCTTGCGACGTCGGCATGTATACCTGAACTATCGTTGTCGGTGTTGGTCTGCTGTCGATTCTGATTAGAACAACCCGGTCACTGAACTGTTCACAGTAACACACCCTCTGCCCTACCTTCCTATTCATAACGAATCCTACACCTGTTATACCATTTGCTGCTGCTGTTGATATTACCCGATACTCATCTGACCAGAAATCCTTGTCTTCCTTCCACTTCACTTCACTGACACCTGCTATATCTAGGTTGAACCTTTGCATTTACCTTTTCAGATTTTCTAGTTTCCCTACCACGTTTTTTTTTTTTTTTTTTTTTTTTTTTTTTTTTTTTTTTTTTTTTTTTGAGGAGTAAATATACTGGTTTCTCCTTCCAGTAAACAAAAATGTGTCTCCTTCGTCTTGTTGGCGAAGAAGCAATCTTTTGGAACAAAAAAGGTTTTTCAAAGCCAAAATCAAATTTCTTTTTCCTTTAAGAACAAATTGTGAGGAATAAATAAGGAATTTTTTTTTCTTTTTTTTTCCGAAAGAAAACAAAGACTCCGATTAGACTGGTTTCTCCTTCCGGTAAACAAAAATGAGTCTGCTTCGCCTTGTTCGCGAAGAAGCAATCCTTTGGAACAAAAAAAAAAGTTCCTCAAAGCCAAAATCAAATTTCTTTTTCCTATAAGAACAAACTATGAGGAAGAAATAAGGAAAAGCTTTTTAAGTTGTCATGCGACTTGTAGTTAAAGTCCAGTTCTTACAGGAGCTCCTGAAGTGTATCCGCCTACAGCATGCCAGCTCGTCCAAAAGTGTCTTCTCATGGCGCGTAGGCGTGAGTTCTGGGTAGCAGATCTATTCAGTTCGGTTCGTTTCATACAGTTTTCAGCTTCTCAGGGCTTGGACGTTCCAGCTACTAGGTAGGTCATCGAAAGTGGTCCGTAAGAAATTAGAAAAATATTGTTTATAGCGTGGGTTGCGTATCAGGACGCAGTGTCGTTCGTTGAGATAAGTCCAATATCCTAGCGTAGACTTGTCGCCTGAAGTAAAAAGATAGCGGATCGTGTGGCCACAGATCCAATTCACAGAGTTAGTTTTGGCGGAGAAGTAGAAAGTCTTATCGGGGTACAAAAGCATGTGGACGTCGATCTGAGCCGGTGTCTGGCGAGTAAGAAACGCCAAAATTCGCCGCGCAAGTGTCCAGACGTCTAGCGCTGTGCCACAATGGAACCGGTGGACATTCGTGTCATCCACGCCACAGTGGGTGCAGAGGGATGAATCGGCGAGATGGATGCGGTGCAGAAGATCTCGGTTAACTTGTTTGCCATTCACGGTGATGTACCACGCTGATTGAACGTCTGATTCGAGAAAACGCTCATGGATCGCCTTCCATATGTGTCGCCACACGTACTGTGGATACTTACGTTCGATGGGGTTGGACGGGCGGCACTGTTGTAACAATTCGGAGACTGTTTTCGTGAGGTACAAACGTGTAAGTGGTAAGGAACGGTAGATATAACTGAACTCCAGGAAAAATCGTTGGATGTAATAAAAGGGGGTTGGAATGGTCGATATAAGTACTGGGGCGGACAAGGAGGCCGGTGCAAAGTTGTGAAGCAGGAGGCTAGTAAGGCTCTGCGGGCAACGATGCCAAAGTTTGAGTTGGGAGCTGACGTATAGTGCCTTGACAAGAGTCGGCACGTGGATGAGGCCCACCCCGCCACGATCTCGTGGCAGTGCAAGGGATTCATACTGCACCTTGAATAACATCCCCGAGCTGACGAAGGAGCCGAAAGCCATCAACAGTCGTCGCGCCAGGAGTTTTGGGACTGGTAGTACTTGAGCCACGTGTGGTATACGGGAAGCATGATACATGTTCACGTATTGCGCGCGTTGGATAACGTCGAGAGCTCGTAGCCGGTGATCTGCGACATTTGCTCTGATTGTCTGTAGCAAGCGTCAACCATTGATAGCCGCTGAGCGGCGCAGGTCTGCTGTGAAATCAAGTCCAAGACACCGTATGGTGGCGGCGACACTAAGGGGGGCAGCGCATCTCTCCGGCAAGCCCTCACCAATGAGCAGGACCTTGGATTTTGACACGTTGAGGCAGCTCCCCGACGCTTCGCCGTAAGTCGCCACCCATGTCAGTGCTGCTCGTACTTCATCTTCACTGCGCAGATACAGTACTATGTCGTCTGCGTAGGCTGTACAACAAAAACGGTGGCCTTGCACAGGCATGCCTTCCAAGCGTTGGCGCATGCCCTGGAGCAGGGGTTCCAAGGCGAAAGCATACAAAATCGTGGAAAGAGGGCATCCTTGCCGTACAGATCGTGCGATGACCAAGGACGGTGTAAGACGACCATTGTACATGATTTTAGAGGTTGCACTACTCAACATGCGCATAACCACTGTTACAATACCGCCAGGAAAACCCATATGCTGAAGAACTGTCCGTAAATAGAAGTGGTCAACACGGTCGAAAGCCTGGCTAAAGTCCAGTGAAGCCAAGGCGCCAATCCACGTTCAAGCTTCTGACATTCCACGCCCCGACTCGTAGAACGTTATCCTTTCGTTGATTATTCAATCTTTTTCTCATGGTGACCTCCCCCTTGGCAGTCCCCTCCCGGAGATCCGAATAGGGGACTACTCCGGAATCTTTTGCCAATGGAGAGATCATCATGACACTTCTTCAATTACAAGCCACATGTCCTGTGGATACACGTTACGTGTCTTTAATGCAGTGGTTTCCATTGCCTTCTGCATCCTCATGCCGTTGATCATTGCTGATTCTTCCGCCTTTAGGGGAAATTTCCCACCCCTAGGACAAGAGAGTGCCCTGAACCTCTATCCGCTCCTCCGCCCTCTTTGACAAGTCCGTTGGCAGAATGAGGCTGACTTCTTATGCCGGAAGTCTTCGGCTGCCAATGATGATTATTTATCAAAATTTAGGTAGTGGCGGGGATCGAACCCGGGACCGAAGACGTTTTTGATTATGAATCAAAGACGCTACCCCTAGACCACGGGTTATGTTTACCATCGTTATAAACCTCAGACGCACCGTGTTGTTGCTTTGCTAGCTAAGAACTACAAATCCAGGCCAGTTATCTATGATCAAGTCTAGGATGAAGTCTTTTTTTTCTGCGGCTCCAATGTGAAGGCAACTCCCCCTCCACCGATCCAAGAGGAAATTCCCACTCTGGAGATCTAAGACGAATAGAGTACCCTCTCTTCTTCTCAATATCCTGCTGCTTCTGCCAGCATCAGAATATCATTAGCCGAACGCTGTTGACATTCTGAGTTCCGACAAATGAAAAATTTATGACAATAGCAACAATACCCCTTCTCCTAAGACATTTACTGTGATTTACCAGTAATACACATTTCTCCCTTATAGTAGGGTATAAAGCATAAATTTTCTCCCATTATGACAGTGTTTTCACATTTCAGCCAATGATTGCATCTGGCCATATATACTCACAAGTCTTCACCCCCGTTATGAAAATAATTTTGGTGGACAAAGCTAGAACTCCCTTACAAAATTTAAACAGCATTTACTGTCCAACAAATTCTTCTCGCCCTTGGTGCTCCGTGTTTTCCCATCATATTGCACACCTCTATCCTTTTAGAAAGCTGCTTCTCACAGTGGATGTTTACAGTCTGCAGAATGCTGTCTTCAGCCCGCCGGAGTGTGGGGCATTGCCTCTGGTAATGTTCATTCGTCGAGTGTGCACCTGGGGTTATTAATTAGATTGCAAAGTAGTTTTGGAAGAAACAGCTGCGTAACAGATAAAAGACCCCAGACTTGTTTGAGACAAAGAGCGATGATTGGGATTAACAAATTCATGCGGACTTAGAAGCTGACTGAACAATGCGTGTGATGCTCAAGTATGTAAAGCGTGTATATTTCGTAGCAGACACCTTTCTGGCACATCGACACTGGTGGTTCGATCTTCAAAGCTCATAGTCAATCGTCTATATGGTGGAGTTTAGCAATTTTTATAATTCAGGACTGATGGCTTTCTTACTCACCAATGTTAAAATGCATTCAATGCATGATGAGCAAGATGTATTACCCGGAAAGCCGAACAGATGTAGAGATTAAGCAACAAGCGTCTTCTCAATTAAAAGAAAGTTATGAAATTAAATAAATCTACTGTAATGAAATAATTGCGTCCATGGGGATGAAATCACTGTAAATGCAATGACAGTAAATAATGCCACTGCATCTTCATTTCTCTTCCTACATCGATCCACACAAGCAGTTACACTCCATTTATTTCATTTCATACACATATCCTGTGACAGGGTAGACAACGTTCCGCCACCGACGCCATTCCCTAAGTCGTATTATCCCACATATACATTGAGAGAAACTATCAGATACGGTTTAAACTCATAGTGGAGAACATTACTGACAGTGAAAGTTTGAATCAGATCTAAGGGCACATAGTAAAATTGGCTTTGATTAACAGGAAACATTCGAGTAAAGTTGTGGCATAAATTTTCAACTGTCGATACATACGCACAGAAGACATTTCACGTCTTGGATAGAATCGTTTGAAACCTATACTTCTTAAACAGCGGTCAGCTGGTCAACGTCCCCGACAACCAATTGTTCCCGCAGTACATATGTTGGCTCGTGAGGGAGAAAATTCATCAACAAGCACCCCCCCCCCCCCCCCCATCAACACGCCTGTCAGGGGCACAGTTTGAAGAACGTGGAACATGATGTGGAGACTATTGGCTGAGCAGGAACTAACCTTGTATCACAAATAACGTGTGTAAGAAATGAGACAAAGTGATTTAGAGTTCAGTTATGGCCATGAATTATGTTGTAATACATGAAACTGGACGGATGGGTGTCATTTTGAACAGTTGATATAAGGTGTAAGATGTTTATGTCAATAAAAAATGTAAATGCTCATTTTCTACCATGAGTTCCTGTCATTAGTACTTAATTTGGGATCTTTCACCACCTGCAGCATTTTGACCGTGGAGATATAGAATTCCTCGCACTGTATAAAAAGTATATTAATGTTGCGCGAGGTACTTCTTGGTTTTCTGTTTTCATTCTCACCTACTGCCTTTCTTCCTACCGTCTAAATGCTTTCCAGCAACTGCATACCAAACACCCAATCCGCAACATGTTATTTTCAGACTGAAACATCCTAACATATTAAAACTGTGAGCAGGACTGGGACCTGAACCTGAGATCCACGTCTGAGTGACTATCCGGCCAACTTGCCTACAGCTTCAGATTAGCGCACACGTCGCTGCAGACTGTAAACACATTCTGGAAACAATCCCTCAATCTGTAGCTGAGCCATGTCATCGCAATATCCTTTCTTCCACGACTGCTAGTTCTGCAAAGTATGCAGGAGAATTTATGTGAAATTTGGAAGATAGGAGGTGACGTACCAGTGGAAATAATTTGCCAGGTGCACCGTGCATGGACACCTAAGAGGGTAGTTTTAATGTCCCATGTGCGAGTCTCAGTCCGGCACACGGTTTTAATCTGCCAGAAGGTTTCTAATTAGTACGCACCTCACTGCTGACTGAAAATTCACTCCGGAATTTTCAGCCAGTTCCTAACATAAAACTTCTGTGATTTCTGTAACTAGTGTTTATTTGTTTAGTTCTTTTCCTATCCACACATTTGGTAAAAAATTCATACACCAGGAAAGACGACATCGATTGTCATCTGATGATGGCATATGCCACCTGGTGGATAGCAGATGTGCTGACAATGGTTTCAAAGTCGTCCGCCATCAGATAGCGTAGTTGCATAGCTACTAGAGCACCATCTCCGGCTACCATTTAATAGGGAATGCTCAGAGGCAGAAACCACTTTGTGGTGCAGACGTGCGAAGCAGGCAGGCAACCATGCCACGGAGATGCAGTCGTACTTCCTACAGCCAGCTCAGCCAGTTTGAAAGGAATCAAATTGTGGCCTTCCGAGTGGCGGGATGGTCCTTTCAGCGTATTACTACACAAGTTGGACGTGCTGCTTCATTTATGAAAAGATGCTGGTATCAGTGAACATGTGAAGATTCTCACACCTGAAGACGATGGCAGCAGTAACAGATGATACAGCTAGCACAGGACAGATGAGAGGGCTTGGGAGTCCAGATGTGTGGACCGGTTATTGGCGGTGGGACTCCGGGCGCGCACATCTTTAGTCCGTAATGCACTCACGCCACAGCGTCGCCGTGCACAGTTTAATTGGTGCCGTCAGAGGATCACATGGAAGACGGAATGGTGCGGTAGGCTACAACTCTCGTTCACTTTTTGTTTCTGGAGGGACACTAACCGGCGCTTGGTATGTGCAGAATGTTGTTAAACCTGTTCTT
This sequence comes from Schistocerca americana, assembly GCF_021461395.2. Taxonomy (NCBI): domain Eukaryota; kingdom Metazoa; phylum Arthropoda; class Insecta; order Orthoptera; family Acrididae; genus Schistocerca; species Schistocerca americana. The sequence continues at coordinate 851,405,761 of NC_060121.1, forward strand.
GCAACAGGGAAGTGATAGGTTGTTCCAATAGGATAGTGCTCGCTCACACACAGCCCATGACGCTCAACGTGCTCTGGAAGACGTGGTGCAACTTCACTGGCCTGCACGATCTCCGGACTTGTCTCCAATCGAGCACGTGCGGGATATGATGAGAGGAGAAGTGAGTCGTGCGACTCGTGAACCAGCAATTCTTACAGTACTAAGTGAGCATGTCGAACAGGCATGGCATAACGCATACCAGGGCACTATTCGCCATCTGTACGATCGACTGGATGCCACAGTCAGCGCCTTCATTGCCGCCCATTGAGGCTACATCAGGTACTAATACGAGTGTTTCAGTGTGGGTCGATACCTGATATCTCAGAACAACTTGTGCTATCGATCTGTAAATGTAATCATTCCCGCAAAAATAAAAGTGAAATGGAAGCCTTTAAAAACTTGTATAATATTTTTCTGGCGGTGTATGTGCGTCTTAAATTTACAGATATTTTCAAAATGTGTATTGTAACCTCCCAACAGTTAACTTATCTCCGTAACCTCTGAATAATATGATGTGACTAACCTCCCAATGAAAATGTGGCTCAATACCTTTGTACAATTTACTGACTGTGAATTTAAACTGGTAAATTTTGGACGTCAGCAGTGCTGCGTCATGGCCCGGAAAGATCATTCTGCTCCTGTAAGAAATTTTTCTGGCACAGCCCAGTGAAATGCTGGCCACTAGATTTGTCATGTATAAAAAGAAACAACTAATTTTTCTGTACGATAATCGGGATGACCATGGATTAGAGAAATCAGTAAATTCTTTAAATTAAGATGAATGATTATCAAGAGTTATTTTTATAAAAAATGTTATTATTAAAAGATTTTTAAAAAACATTTACATGGAACTTGGTATAACAATAGTACGAGATCAGTTGTTACAAATCACATATGCGCGGCTGCTTTTACCTTATGCTACATCGCTCAGGCACCGCCATCGCTCTCCACGACCGGCCCAACCGCCCGACTGGGAGCTACTACAACTACTGCTGCCGAGACTGCTCTATGGTTTCTGGTCTGCGATTCTATTGTAGCTTGCATATCGCAGGCAGCGCGTGAGCAGTCCATCGAAATTACATCTGCTCGAGTGCGCTAGCAATAAATTCGTTAGTCATGGACCTCTTACAGCATGTTTTCGGTTTGGTGAATGGGCGTGAGGCGTGAAAGAGAGAGAGAGAAAAAAGAGCTTTTGCTGCGTGCTTTTCTTCTTCCCGTAACCATCGCGCGCAGCAATTTCGCCCGGTTTCTTACAATACCACACTGTTACATACTTTTATGTTCCGTTCCATGGCCTGCAACGTATATATTATTTCCATTTGTGCCTCAAGACACACACTGTGGACTGCTGAGAAATGAAGTGAGACGCCAGAGGAGGGGAACAGAGATAACGGCGCCCTCCCTCCCGGGCACCACTCTTCTTGCTGGGCATCGCTCTTCAACTCAGGAACTCGAGCCGAAGTTCACGTCGCGTTGCGTCACGCCGCATCTTCTGACTTGACGAGACCGCTGCTGCTCCTGAGAGGGGGATAAGTGGCCGCCAAGTTTACGGCGAGGCCTCAAGATTTCACTCCAGAAAACTCTCGACTTTTTGTGATTTATGATCCGATAAAGTGGGCGTGACACTAATCTACATCTACATTTATACTGCGTAAGCCACCCAACGGTGTGTGGCGGAGGGAACTTTACGTGCCACTGTCATTACCTCCGTTTCCTGTTCCAGTCGCGTATGGTTCGCGGAAAGAACGACTGCCGGAAAGCCTCCGTGCGCGCTCGAATCTCTCTCATTTTACATTAGTGATCTCCTCGGGAGGTATTAGTAGGGGGAAGCAATATATTCGATGCTTCATCCAGAAACGCACCCTCTCGAAGCCTGGACAGCAAGCTACACCGCGATGCAGAGCGCCTCTCTTGCATAGTCTACCACTGGAGTTGGCTAAACATTTCCGTAACGCTATCACGCTTACCATATATCCCTGTGACGAAACGCGCCGCTCTTATTTCGATCTTCTCTGTCAACCCGACCTGGTACCGATCCCACACTGATGAGCAATAGTCAAGTATAGGTCGAACGAGTGTTTTGTAAGCCACCTCCTTTGTTGATGGACTACTTTTTCTAAGGACTCTTCTAATGAATCTCAACCTGTCACCAGCCTTACCAACAATTAATTTTATATGATCATTCCACTTCAAATCGTTCCGTACACATACTCCCAGATATTTTACAGAAGTAACTGCTACCAGTGTTGGTTCCGCTATCATATAATCATACAATAAAGGATCCTTCTTTCTGTGTATTCGCTATACATTACATTTGTATATGTTAAGGGTCTGTTGCCACTCCCTGCACCAAGTGCCCATCCGATGCAGATCTTCCTGCATTTCGCTGCAATTTTCTAATGCTGCAACTTCTCTGTATACTACAGCGTCATCCGCAAAAAGCCGCATGGAACTTCCGACACTATCTACTAGGTCATTTATATATATTGCGAAAAGCAATGATCCTATAACACTCCCATGTGGCACGCCCGAGGTTACTTTAACGTCTGTAGACGTCTCTACATTGAGAGCAACATGCTATGTTCTGTTTGCTAAAAACTCTTCAATCCAGCCACACAGCTGGTCTAATATTCCGTAGTCTCTTACTTTGTTTATCAGGCGACTGTGCGGAACTGTATCGAACGCCTTCCGGAAGCCAAGGAAAATGGCATCTAGCTACGAGTTGGGTCTCACACGATCGCTGTTTTCGGAACCCATGTTGATTCCGACAGAGTAGATTCAGGGTTTCCAGAAATGACATGATACTCGATAATCTCGTCACTACCACAATGAGTCTGAGAAATATATGGGTTTCCTTTTATTGTTAGACAGTTATTGGACATTAAGTGAAATGTTTAAGATGTTTAAATAAAAAATGATGCATACTGTGTGCTCTGCAGGTTGCAAGTACCGGTACTCTATACGGCACAACATGTTGGAACACGTCAACAGCATTACACTCTAAGTCGGAAAAAAGACGGCGCTCCACGAAGAATTTATCCTAATGGGACGGAAATGTGTATATGTGATGTATAGTTATAGACAAACAAATGACTACAATTTCAGAAAAAAATTGGTTGACTGATTCTTTAAGAGAAACAGATCCACAAATTGAGCAAGTCAGTTCCTCTTCGAACTGAGCACCAATGACTAGTGAAGACGTGTCTGGATGCTCCAAATGACAGCGGGATACCAGCCTCAGTGTCGCCCGCCATATAGACCAACAACCAGGAATGATGCGCCATTTTATTTCCTAGCAGGACCCCGTTGGCTATCATCCGCGTCACCCTTACAGCACAGTGGTTCAAATGGTTCAAATGGCTCTGAGCACTATGGGACTTAACATCTATGGTCATCAGTCCCCTAGAACTTAGAACTACTTAAACCTAACTAACCTAAGGACAGCACACAACACCCAGCCATCACGAGGCAGAGAAAATACCTGACCCCGCCGGGAATCGAACCCGGGAACCCGGGCGTGGGAAGCGAGAACGCTACCGCACGACCACGAGATGCGGGCTACAGCACAGTAATAGGTTGACGATATTCTACGCCTCGTCTGTTGCTCTCCTGCACACGGGGTGTCTACTGCTTGCCTTCGTGCTTGCCACCTTGGCCAACAAGGTCGCCGACTGACTCTCCAATTGAGAACGTTTGGAACAAAATGGGGAGGGCCCTCCAACTAGCTCGGAATTTTCACGATCTGATGCTCCAGTTGCACAAATGGTTCAAATGGCTCTAAGCACTATGGGACTTCACATCTGAAATCATCTGTCCTCTAAGATTTTAGCTACTTAAACCTAACTACTTAAACCTAACTAACATGACATCACACACATCCATGCCCGAGGCAGGATTTGAACCTGCGACCGTAGCAGCGGCTCGGTTCCCGACTGAAGCGCCTAGAAGCGCTCGGCCACAGCGACTGGCCCAATTTCACAGAATTTGCCGTGATAACGTTCAGGATGACATCCAACAACTCTGCCAATTAATGCCAAACCGACTTATCGCTTGCATAAGCGCCAGAGGTGGACCAACACGTTATTGACTTGCTCAATTTCTGAAGCTCTTTCTCTCGAGTAAATCATTCAATCCTCTTCTGAAACTGTAATCATTTGTTTTTCTGTAGATTATCACACCTACCGATCTCCGACCCATTCTGATTATTTTTCCCCTTAGTGTACATTTCAGCGTTAGATGCTCAGAACATGGTTTCACGAATGAATACCTCAGCTGATGAATTCCTCAATTTTGGACACATTTCCCCAGAACAGCTATATTGCTACAAAAAGTTCTTGTCGATCCACACAAAGAACAAGGAACGTCAAGTGTATGAGGATTTCTGGACTGCTGTTAACAAGATGCGGATCTTCTGTTTTCCCCAATTCTCATGGCCAACAAAATCTGGAGAGCTCATACGGACACAGAACGGAGACGTCGCGAGGAACTGTGGTTCTTCTCCACCCACCGCTACTCGTATCAAGGATGAAACTCAGTGTTTACGTCGGGAAATTTTCAACCGCTAGGCCCTACGCTCCTTACCAGGCACCCAAAATTCCTCACGCTTGAAACAATGCGTCGGTAGAAAATGTTTGAAGATGACGCGGATGTCCAGACCGCCATGGTCCAATGACACATTTCTCTTCTATGGACATGCTGTTCTATGAAGACGGGTTGAAGAAAAGTGCTTAGAAGTGGCTGCCAGTTACGTGGAAAGGTGAAATAGGTCCTGAGGAAAGTGTAATTGCCAACAAAGGCTCTGTCTGATGAATACATACTTACATACTCGTTATAAGCCGTCAGCTTTCGAACGTGCCGTACTTTATTTACCGCCCCAGTATTTCGTTTGGCCAATGTGAAATAGAATGTAAGCATCCAGTAGACAGTTTTTGGAGAAGTTTGTATATCGTATTGATATTTTGGATGATACTGATAGGTCTTGTAAGGTAAATAGATGGCAAAAGTTCTAGGATTGTTTTCATTAAGAGTCTTTTACACAACGGGTGTCATTCTCCCCACACCCCTTCCCCAACAGTCGCCTAGAGGGGGAGGATTTGAATGAAAAGAGAAGCCATGGGAGAGACTATAGCATGAAATAACGAATCCTACATTACGAATCATTAGCGTAGTGAGCAACCTGAAGTAATAAGAAACTGAAAGCTAAAAAGGCTCCCTATTAAAGGAGAGGTGTATTCCGTAAATATTAATAATAAATCAATATTTTCAAAAAGGGGCGGTTATTTGACTTATGACAGAGTATCTTGCGGACACCAATTGACTTAACTCAAAACGTGCGGTTAGGTATGAAGTGGACGTAACTGCACTAATATCGCCAGGCAGGACCTCAGTCCCAGCTGCGATCTGATTGGAGGAGGACGTGTCATAGGTGCTTCACGGGACTGGCTGAGCAGAACCTCTGTGGATGTACAGCAGCACACTTGGATGAGTCTCCAGAGCTCACCATCTGCAGCATCGTCGACAGGACTGACTGCGGACCTTTGGTACAGAGCCGAGTGGAGGGTCTGAATCAGAGGCTGAGACGGTTCTGCGACCGTGTGGGCTGCAGATTCCTCGACTTGCGCCATAGGGTGGTGGGGTTTAGGGTTCCGCTGGATAGGTCAGGAGTCCACTACACGCAACAAGCGGCTACACGGGTAGCAGGGGTTGTGTGGCGTGGGCTGGGCGGTTTTTTAGGTTAGATGGCCTTGGGCAAGTACAGAAAGGGCAACAGCCTCAACGGGTGCGGGGCAAAGTCAGGACATGCGGGGACCAAGCAGCAATCGGTATTGTAATTGTCAACTGTCGAAGCTGCGTTGGTAAAGTACCGGAACTTCAAGCGCTGATAGAAAGCACCGAAGCTGAAATCGTTATAGGTACAGAAAGCTGGCTTAAGCCAGAGATAAATTCTGCCGAAATTTTTACAAAGGTACAGATGGTGTTTAGAAAGGATAGATTGCATGCAACCGGTGGTGGAGTGTTCATCGCTGTTAGTAGTAGTTTATCCTGTAGTGAAGTAGAAGTGGATAGTTCCTGTGAATTATTATGGGTGGAGGTTACACTAAACAACCGAACTAGGTTAATAATTGGCTCCTTTTACCGACCTCCCGACTCAGCAGCATTAGTGGCAGAACCACTGAGAGAAAATTTGGAATACATTTCACATAAATTTTCTCAGCATGTTATAGTCTTAGGTGGAGATTTCAATTTACCAGATATAGACTGGGACACTCAGATGTTTAGGACGGGTGGTAGGGACAGAGCATCGAGTGACATTATACTGAGTGAACTATCCGAAAATTACCTCGAGCAATTAAACAGAGAACCGACTCGTGGAGATAACATATTGGACCTACTGATAACAAACAGACCCGAACTTTTCGACTCTGTATGTACAGAACAGGGAATCAGTGATCATAAGGCCGTTGCAGCATCCCTGAATATGGAAGTTAATAGGAATATAAAAAAAGGGAGGAAGGTTTATCTGTTTAGCAAGAGTAATAGAAGGCAGATTTCAGACTACCTAACAGATCAAAACGAAAATTTCTGTTCCGACACTGACAATGTTGAGTGTTTATGGAAAAAGTTCAAGGCAATCGTAAAATGCGTTTTAGACAGGTACGTGCCGAGTAAAACTGTGAGGGACGGGAAAAACCCACCGTGGTACAACAACAAAGTTAGGAAAATACTGCGAAAGCAAAGAGAGCTCCACCAATGGATTATCTCCCGCTTACATTAACCTGCAATCTTCCATGTTAATCACTTAAATGTGTCATCCCATCATCATCGTCATCAGCCAATTCAATCATTAAATGATGTGGCCTCCTCGAGTCGTCGATTCAGGTAAGTTTTCAGCAGTCCTCTCCAAGTGGAACGGTCTTGGGCAGTTCTCTGACAGGTGCTACAAGCGATCTTATTGATATCTTTGTCCTGTCTGTCCGGTGATCTTCCTCTATGCCTCCAATGCTCTCTCGGACTCCTGTCCAGTACTAGCTTCGTCCATCTGCTGTCTTTTCTTCTCACGACGTGGCCAGCCCACTCCCATTTCAAGAAGCCTACTGTCTCTAAGATGTCCTAAACCTTTGTCACAGACCGGATGTCCTCTGCTCTTTTCCTATCCTTTCTTGTACAGCCCAGCATTGATCTTTCCATGGCTCTCTATGCTGTCCTAAGTTTCCCTAGATCATCTAAACAAATGTATTCCTGAAATTTCATTACTCCACATTAATATTTTTCTTTTTTTTTTGTGTTGTGATTTTCTTCCGTTACTGTATTAATTGATGTGCTACGAACAAACATCGGTTGAGAACATCTAACATCCCTTCAAAACACCATAATAGCTGAGTAAAGTATCGTATTGTATTGTCTGTTAACTGGGGCCCTACAAGCGACGGAGAGGCTCCGTCCCCGCCGCAGCCGCAGTGGTCCACAATGACACGACAATTTCTGCAGTTCACTTCACCCCTCCGCCGCCCCACACTGAACCACTCTTTCAGGGTTATTGTGCGGTTCAGCCCCCAGTGACCCCCCATCCCCCCCCCCCCCCCCCAATTGAACGTCTCACACCAGATGAGTGTAACCCCTATGTTTGCGTGGTAGGGTAATGGTGGTGTTCGCCTGCGTGAAGAACTTGTTTTCGCAGCAATCGCTGACATAGCGTAGCTGAGGCGGAATAAGGGGAACCATCGCGCATTCGCCGAGGCAGATGGAAAACCTCCTAAAAGCCATCCACAGAGTGACCGGCTCATCGGACCTCGACACAAGTCCGCCGGGCGGATTCGTGCCGGGGACCAGGCGCTCCTTCCCAATCCGGAAAGCCGTGCGTTAGACTGCACGGCTAATCGTGCGTTAGATTGCACGGCTAACAGGGCAGGCTGAGTAAAGTAACTTAGCGAATGACTTAGAAGCATGCTCGAAAATGAGAGAAGGTTTTTTTGAGTCACTTGAATTTATTAACTGCTAACTGAGGGTCGGATACCAATCTCCACTTCTAAATCAAACAGAAACGAGAACAAAGGCCCAGCATTACGCACGGCAAGTTCACATACAAAAGAGAACGCGAAAAAGAAACAATTCTACCTAACTTCAACGATATCGCGGTCCCCAGTTCTGTGTATACAAATCGAATACGCGCTGGTTGCTGTTCTCTGACAACAATACTGAACTGTGTTGGTCGAATGTACCCAGACACGAGACAAGTGTCCGGACAGCTTTGCTCTGCAGTGACCAGCTTGAAAGACTAGATGATACACAATGTCTCTGAGTATCACATAGCACGGGGAACCAGCCGAAAAAGGCGCAACTAATGTTCTTATCTGCTGGCTGTGGTCAAAGCTGTTAGACTTACTGTAGGAGATTCCTGCATTTCCCTGTTGTGGCAGACATGAGCGCTCCCATGCACAGGGACGACTAGCGACCGAGTGTCTGTGAATCAAGTGACTCAACGCAATGTGGTGTTCTGCGATGTATAGAAGAAGCGAACTACAAAAGCGACCGCGTTTCAAACCCTGACAAACAATGTTTTGTAGCATTTTGCTAATGCTCTTGCCACTATATAGAGCTGGTGGTCACGTTTTTGCGAAAAATAGAATGAATAGCGTTCTGTCTGAACACATTGAACTATCACACAACCATTCCAGGCAACTGAAATACACTCCCGAAAAAAAGTAGTGCAACTGCAAATACATCGTATTTTGATCCAATGACGGCGTATATCACCAGGGGAAGTAGATGTACTGGTAGTGGTTTCAACATCGTCTGTGAACAGGTAGCGTATTGACACACTCACCAGAGCGCCATTTGTGTCTACCCTTTAACAGGAAATTCTCACAGGCAGAATGGTCAGTATGGTGCAAAAGGGTGTAGTAAGCAGGCAACCGTGACACGGAGACACATTCGTGCATCCTACAGCCAAATGAGTGAGTATGAAAGGGGTCAAATTGTGGTCTCCCGAGTGGCGGGACGGTCCTTTGGGGGAACTGTCACACAGGCTGGAAGTCCTGGGTCAGTTGTACAACGATGCTGGTATCAGTGGCCACGTGAGCATTCTTACAGCCGTAGACGAGGATCTGGACGTCAGTGCACCACAGATGCTCTACAGGATGGTCGTATTGTAAGGGCAGCAGTGGCAGATCGTACCGCAGGACAGGTAGAGGGCCAGACGTGACAACATAAACTGTTGCGAACCGGTTATTAGCAGAGGAACTATGCGCCACACACCTCTAGCCCGTCTTTCACTCACACCACAGCAACAAAGTGCACGGTTCGACTGGTGCCGTCAGAGAATATAATGGTGCGCTGTCGCCTTCAGCGATGAAAGCAGATTCTGCCTGCACGCAACTGTTGGTGGCTTGCGCGTACGACGTAGACCTGAAGAGCACTGTCTCGTAGAGTGAATTTGTCCCGGACACACAGGCCGGACCTCATAGTCTAGAATGCGGTAAGCCACCTCTCCCGTTCGCCTTAGGTGTGTCAGAAGGTGATATAAACCAGCCCTCGGTACGTGCAAAGTATTATTACACCCATTCTTTTGCCATTCTTGCAACAGGAAAGTGCTGTGTTGTTCCAACAGGATAATGCTCGGCCACACATCGCCCGTGAAACTCACCGTGTTCTGCAGCAGCTTCCCAGGTCGACACGATCTCCAGACTTCTTTACAATTGGGCACGTTTGGGACATGACGGGACGGGAAGTGACTCGTACAACTCGTCAACCAACAGGTCTACAGAATTACATGAACAACTCGTGGCATAACGTATCCCAGGAGAATATTCGGCGTCTGTACGATTGACCAAATGTCAGAGTCAGTGATTGCTTTGGCGCCTGTGGAAGCTATATCATGTACTAATATGGGTGTTTCGTCATGGGTCGATGCCTCATACCTCAGAACCGCTTGCGCTATTCATCTGTAAATGCAATCATTTCATGTAACTCATAACCACTCTTGGAATAATAAATATTGACTCAGTTGGAAATCTCTAAATGAGAGTACTATTTTTTTCCTGCATGACTAAACCAGAGGTTGTACAGAGTTTCAGGGAGAGCATAAGGGAACAATTGACAAGAGTGGGAGAAAGAAATACAGTAGAAGAAGAATGCGTAGCTCTGAGGGATGAAGTAGTGAAGGCAGCAGAGGATCAAGTAGGTAAAAAGACGAGGGCTAGTAGAAATCCTTGGGTAACAGAAGAAATATTGAAGTTAATTGATGGAAGGGAGGAAATATAAAATGCAGTAAATGAAGCAGGCATAAAGGAATACAGACGTCTCAAAAATGAGATCGACAGGAAGTGCAAAATGGATAAGCAGGGATGGCTAGAGGACAAATGTAAGGATGTAGTGGCTTATCTCACTAGGGGTAAGATAGATACTGCCTACAGAAAAATTAAAGAGACCTTTGGAGAAAAGAGAACCACTTGTATGAATATCAAGAGCTCAGATGGAAACCCAGTTCTAAGCAAAGAAGGGAAAGCACAAAGGTGGAAGGAGTATATAGAGGGTCTATACAACGGCGATGTACTTGAGGACAATATTATGGAAATGGAAGAGGATGTATATGAAGATGAAAGGGGAGATATGATACTGCGTGAAGAGTTTCACAGAGAACTGAAAGACCTAAGTCGAAACAAGGGCCCGGGAGTAGACAACATTCCATTACAACTACTGACAGCCTTGGGAGAGCCAGTCCTGACAAAACTCTACCATCTGGTGAGCAAAATGTATGAGACAGGCAGAATACCCTCAGACTTGAAGAAGAATATAATAATTCCAATCCCAAAGAAAGCAGGTGTTAACAGATGTGAAAATTACCGAACTATCAGTTTAATAAATCACGGCTGCAAAATAATAACGTGAATTCTTTACAGACGAATGGAAAAACTGGTAGAAGCCGACCTCGGGGAAGATCAGTTTTGATTCCGAAGAAATGTTGGAACACGTGAGGCAATACTGACCCTACGGCTTATCTTATAAGCTAGATTAAGAAAAGGCAAACCTAAGTTTCTAGCATTTGTAGACTTAGAGAAAGCTTTTGACAATGTTGACTGGAATACTCTCTTTCAAATTCTGAAGGTGGCAGGGATAAAATACAGGGAGCGAAAGGCTATTTACAATTTGTACAGAAACCAATGGCAGTTATAAGAGTCGACGGGCACGAGCGGGAAGCAGTGATCTGGAAGGGAGTGAGACAGGGTTGTAGCCTCTCCCCGATGTTATTCAATCTGTATATTGAGCAAGCAGTAAAGGAAACAAGGGAAAAATTCGGAGTAGGTATTAAAATCCATGGAGAAGAAATAAAAATTTTAAGTTTCGCCGATAACATTGTAATTCTGTCAGAGACAGCAAAGGACTTGGAAGAGCAGTTGAACGGAATGCACAGTGTCTTGAAGGAGGATATAAGATGAACATCAAGAAAAGCAAAACGAGGATAATGGAATGTAGTCGAGTTAACTTGGGTGATGCTGAGGGAATTTGATTAGCAAATGAGACAAAGTAGTAAAGGAGTTTTGCTATTTGGGGAGTAAAATAACTGATGATGGTCGAAGTAGAGAGGATATAAAACGTAGACTGGCAATGGCAAGGGAAGTGTTTCTGAAGAAGAAAAATTTGTTAACATCGAGTATAGATTTAAGTGTTAGGAAGTCGTTTCTGAAAGTATTTGTGTGGAGTGAAACATGGAAGATAAATAGTTTGGACAAGAAGAGAATAGAAACTTTCGAAATGTGGTGCTACAGAAGAATACTCAAGATTTGATGGGTGGATCACATAACTAATGAGTAGGTACTGAATAGAACTGCAGAGAAGAAGAGTTTGTGGCACAACTTGACTAGAAGAAGGGATCGGTTGGTAGGACATGTTCTGAGGCATAAAGGGATCACCAATTTTATATTGGAGGGGAGCGTGGAGGGTAAAAATCGTAGAGGGTGACAAAGAGATAAATACACTAAGCAAATTCAGACGGATGTAGGCTGCAGCACGCACGCACTGGGAGATGAAGCAGCTTGCCCAGGATAGAGTAGCATGGAGAGCTGCATCGAACCAGTCTCAGTACTAAAGACCACAACAACACCAACAAGCAATTAGGTATTTCATTTTATAAGTTGTAAAATATCTGAACGTTTGTCGACCTGTAGTGATGTGGAATCCTATTTTTTTGTGGTATTACTTTCTGCGGTTCCTCGCTTTTTGCAGTGCACACACGATAGAATTTGACTGCTGTTATACTCCACAATTATGGTGCTAGTCTTCCCTGTTAAAATTCGTCGCAGCTTTCTTTTGATTTTCTCTCTTTTTTATCCAATGAGTAATATTTATTTGGAAGAAAGTTACGTTTAAAACTATCCTCTCTTATCGTACCAAAGATACAACGTATCGTCATATTTCTTTTTCAATCGCAACTGCTTTTGATTTTTCATAGGTTCACAAAAATGAGTTTTGTCCACACATGCTGCAAATTCCGTTATATGTAGCTACATTCAAAAGCGGTGTTATCTGTTGTCTTGTGTAATCGATATTCACCTGTCACAGAAAATTCCATTGCAAGACGTAACAAAATGATACGCCCGAAATGACGTAATGAAAATGAGGAAAGTGGGGGGAGTCTTCAATAAAACTGTCGTGTGGCCAGAGTAAGGAGACAATATTATTGTACGAAAACCTCACTGCAGATATTAGTAAACAGATCATTTTCATCCTTGTAAAGTAGAAGGATGTCCAGGATCGCAAACCAGACAATGAAGGAAACTTTTCGTACGTTTCCTGACCGTGATTAAAAATTAATTTAGGTTAAAGCTGCAGACTGAATAAAAAAGCTACTTTTGCCTCACCCCTCTCCAATCACCACCGTATTGACCAACAATAAGCCGCCACCACGTATAAGCTGCATCCTTAAATTGCGGCGAGGAAACAAAAAAAATTATTTTGCGTGGAAATCAGCCGCACACCGATTAAGAGGAGAAATATTACCAGAAGTTGTGACACAGGTATGCACCGCAAACATTCGTTGTAACATCTGGTAATAAAACACTGGCACCTGACATACTAGTACTATATTTTCTATTATTCATTCTCATTACTGTCAGCAGTGGTATTCAATTCATCCCTCTAATTCTCAGACTCATCGTTTTCTCCATTCCCTTCCACAGAACATCATTCTCGCTGCCATCTAGTGATTCGACATACTACGTTTCTTGAACCCACTGATGGTGGTCTCTGGTGATATGGAGGACCATGAAGCAAGAATCGACTGACGGTTCCTAAATCTTACCAGGCGGGGTAAGGGCACGGTCATCTAGCAGGTGCCAGTCTGAATACAATTTTCGGAGTTTGCTCTCTAGTGGCTCGTTGATGACCACGTCAAGCACCTATATTTTTGGAGTCATCCCTCCATGTATTACGACGAGGTCTATTTTTTTGTGCAGCATGTTTATCTTTTAAGTCAGCAGTTATATGTCCTTTAAAAGCATCAAAAACTGACGCGGTTCTGTTAGCAAGCAGCACCCCATGTTTGAGATTCCAAACAGTGGACAACCAGTCAACTACTAACTGCTTAGTCATACAGCCCTGTTCTAGGCAGTGAATCACTAAACCTTTAGGAACGTTCCCTCTGGGCATAGTTTTTCTCTTCACAATGACTTAAGGAGGTAACTTTTCCCCATCTGCTATAACTACACTACCGGCCATTAAAATTGCGACAACACGAAGATGACGTGCTACAGATGCGAAATTTAACCGACAGGAAGAAGATGCTATGATATGCAAGTGATTATCTTCTCAGTGGATTCACATAGAGTTGGCGCCGGTGGCGACACCTACAATGTGCTGACTTGAGGAAAGTTCCGAATCGAGTTCTCATACACAAACAGCAGATAACTAGCGTTGCCTGGTGAAACGTTGTTGTGATGCCTCGTGTAAGGAGGAGAAATGCGTACCATAACGTTTCCCACTTTGATAAAGGTCACATTGTAGCCTATCGCGATTACGGTTTATCGTATCGCGACATTGCTGCTCGCGTTGGTCGAGATCCAATGACTGTTAGCAGAATATGGAATCGGTGGGTTCAGGAGGGTAATATGGAACGCCGTCCTGGATCCCAACGGCCTCGTATCACTAGCAGTCGAGATGGCAGGCATCTTCTCCGCATGGCTGTAACGGATCGTGCAGCCACGTCTCGATCCCTGAGTCAACACATGGGGACGTTTGCAAGACAAAAACCATCTGCACGAACAGTTCGGCGACGTTTGCAGCAGCATGGACTATCAGCTCGGAGACCATGGCTGCGGTTACCCTTGACGCTGTATCACAGACAGGAGCGCCTGCGATGGTGTACTCAACGACGAATCTGGGTGCACGAATGGCAAAACGGTCATTTTTTCGGACGAATCCAGGTTCTGTTTACAGCGTAATGATGGTCGCATCCGAGTTTGGCGTCATCGCAGTGAACGCACACTGGAAGCGTGTATTCGTAATCGCCATGCACGACCGCATGCTGCAGGTCCTGTACGGGTCTTTCTGGATACAGAAAATGTTCAACTGCTGCCCTGGCCAGCACATTCTCCAGATCACTCACCAACTGAAAACGTCTGGTGAATGGTGGCCGAGCAACTGACTCGTCACAATACGCCAGTTACTACTCTTGATGAACTGTGTTATCGTGTTAAAGCTGCATGGGCAGCTGTACCTGTACACGCCATCCAAGTTCTCTTGATTGAATGCCCAGGCGTATCAAGGCCGTTATTACTGCCAGAGGTGGTTGTTCTGGGTACTGAATTCTTAGGATGTATGCACCCAAATTGCGTGAAAATGTAATCAGATGTTAGTTCTAGTATTACATATTTGTCCAATGAATACCCGTTTACCATCTGTAATTTTTCTTGGTGTAGCAATTTTAATGGCCAGTAGTGTACTAACAAGACAGTATTTTATGTTTTTATCCCCGGTGTCTCTTTATGGGTTACTTTTTGCCCCCTTCAACCCTACTGGCGTATTCACAAGCTGAGACTTTGTCGCAAATTGGACAGTGACGATAAAATGTATTTTAAATTTATTTTATTTCACGTATGTGTTCACAAATTTGCATGTCCTCGGACTATCGGTTTCGATCTGCAATTATCATCTTCAGATCTGTTTTATAAGAAATGGCTCAATGCTCGGCCCGTCAAAAAATATTGGCGTTTCTTCAGTATTGCCAGTCTGATGAAAAGAGTATAAGTGAAACTTGCGCCAGTGGATGAGGTACTAATGGAAATTAACCAGCTTCATTCCGTTCGGAACCACGCTGCCGCTACGGTCGTAGGATCGAATCCTGCCTCGGCCATGGATGTGTGTGATGTCCTTAGGTTAGTTAGGTTTAAGTAGTTCTAAGTCTAGGGGACTGATGACCTCAGATGTTAAGTCCCATAGTGCTTAGAGCCATTTCATTTAACCAGCTTCACCTCGAAATCCACTGGCGTTCTTTGTGCCAGTGTATTACGATACTTCTTCGAAGAACAAGGCCATTTCTCCGCACAAAGGAACGACAGCAACCAATACCCTATAGAAATCCTCCTTGTGGTACATTTAAAACTCTTGTGATAACGAAGACCTTTAGTTGGGTATTTATCGTGAGATAGTTAACCCATCTTTCCTTTTGCCTTACACATAAGAAAGAACCTTAACTTCAAGTTCCGGATATTTGTCACACTTCGGTGCCCAGAATGATTTTCTTGTTGGAGCTGCCTTGTTACATTTCCCTTTTGAATCAATCCAACGCTGCAGTTTAGATTCGTCCAGTCCACACTTACTTCTTACCTCTCTATTAGCTATGGTATTGGCATAACGCACATTCATAAGATTGAAGCTTGCATCGCAATTGCGCCGGTTTCGTTACTTTGATGGTGCTCTTTGCTCCAAATGGTCGTTCATATCGGCGTAAATCAGGCTTTCTTAACGCGTCCATCTAACCTGCAGAAACGAAGTCTAGAAGTGATCTATTGACTCTTAAAGGTAATTCAGAGGTATTAGCGGTGATAAATGGAGGAAAACGCAGAGTAAATTCTAGATTCTCTAACTGCTAGATAACAAACCACAGAAATATCAACAAAATGTTTGCACACATATTTAAGATACAACACATTTTTATTCTGTTGGCAGATTTCAGAAGGTGATGTCGGGATGTACTGTATTGTATCAACCAAACGTATGACGCAGATTATCAAGGATTGCGAAACATTACCAAACTTCCATATACACCATTATTTTGTTGAGACTGGGGCAGTATACGTTCTAAGGGTTTCCTTTGGATTTGTTAGTATAGTCACATAGATATAATGTGACGACACAGGCTTCATGTATAACACATGCTTAACATTTGAACGAGCGCAAAAGAACGTTGTAACTACAGAATACAAAAAAAGTAGTAAAAGTGCATGTCTTGTTCAGCATTCTGCATGAACTCAAACGTTCGTTCTAAACGATGTATATTTAATTCAGGAAGGTCTTATAAATAACGAAATTATCTATGCTCCGTAGTAAAATTTCCTAACTCTGCAAGTACGTCTCCTTCTGTAATGTCTTTCTAGGCTATGCGTGAAGTCTTAGCATGTATTTGAAGACAAAAAGAATAGCTCTAGCAAACATGCAATAACGCTAAAGTTGATGCTGACGGCAGGTTAAACCTTAATTTTTCCGTGCAGAATTTTCTCCTCTTCATTTCGCTTTCACTTTTTTCAATTGCTGCTAACTGGAAGTCAGGAGTAAACCCAAAAGAATGGAGAAAAGCGAAATAGATAATCTGCAGAAAATAAAGGTCGCGTTGGTAAATTATCGGAAATAAAAGAGTTCCAAGACTTAAAAAGAAACATCGAGTCACAAAAGTAAACAATGAAGCAAGTTACAAAGAGCAGAGTGGCGAAGTGGAAGAAATTTGCTTGTGCTAATCTGTTATCAAGACCTAAGAGATATTTTCCTAAAAATTAACATCGGGTTGTGTAGCGCTTTAATCAAAGGAAAGGCGGATTCTAGAAAACAGGTTTGGAGTAAACACAGATCGCTTTTGAAATAACTGTATTGAAGAGCATTGAATACTAAGTACTAAAATAAGTTTCAATATTCAGGAGAAAATTCGTTCGACAAAGTAAAATAGTGTGAGATGTTCGAAATTCTGAGAAAAATAGGAGTAAGCTCTAGGGAGAGACGGGTAACATACAATACATACAAGAGCCAAGAGATAATAATAACAATGGACGACCAAGAAAGAAGGGCTCTGATTAAAAAGGACATAAGACGGGGATGTAGTTTTTCGCCCCTATTGTTCAATCTGTATATCGAAGACGCAATAATGGAAATAAGGGAAGGTTTCAGGAGTGGAATTAAAATTCGAGACGAACGGATATCAATGACACGTTTTGCTGACGACATCGCTGTCCTGAGTGAAAGTGAAGAATAATTACATGATCTGCTAAATGGAATGAACAGTTCAATGATTACAGAATATGTATAGACATTAAATCGTAGAAACACGAAAGTAATTAGAAGTAGCAGAAATGAGAACAGTGAGAAAATTAACATCAAGATTGATGGTCATGAAGTAGATGAAGTTAAAGAATTCTGCTACCTAGGCAAAAAAATAAACAATGACAGACGGAGCAGAGAGGACATCAAGAACACACTAGCACTGGCAAAAAGGAGATTCCTGGCCAGGATAATTGTAGCAGTATCAAACATAAGTCGTAATTCGAGGGAAAAATTTCTGAGAATGTACTTAGGAGCACAGCATTGTATGGTAGTAAACATGTACTGTGGAAAAACCGAAATAGAAAAAAATCGAATAGTTTGAGAGGTGGTGCTACGGTCCAATGATGAAAATTATATTTAGTGATAAGGTAAGGAATGAGAAGGTTCTGCGAAGAATCGGAGAGGAAAGGAATATGTTGAAAGCACTGACAAAGAGATGGGACAGGATGATAGGATATCTGTTAAGACATCAGGAAATGACAGCCATGGTACTAGAGGGAGCTGTAGAGGGAAAAGCTGAAGAAGAAGACAGAGACACAGAGACTGGAATATATCCAGCAAATAATTGAGGACGTAGGTTGTAAGCGCTACTCTGAGATGCAGGGGTTGGCGCAGGGGAAGAAATCGGGACGAGCCACATCAAATCTGTCAGATGACCGATGGATCAGAGGAAATGGTCATCATGGAAACCACTGAAAAAAGAAGAATAACCTAGAGATCCTTTTGACAGATTGGCAATAGAGGAAGCAGTGCAGTGGAAAAATGTCAGTCTGTACCATAATTTTGGAATACAAAATTGAAAATATATGTGAAATAAAATGTATAGCACCCGACCGGTCGAGCCTAGCACAGACGAAGAGATCGGCATAGAACATAATTAAATTAATCGAATATCTCAGGACCACCAATCGACTGTCGTGCAATCTGTTGTTAATATCGTTGCTACTACTTCCAACTCAGATGACCTGAACCTAATGTGGAATTCCTAAGTGAGTCTATTACGTTAATCAACATAAATTCTTCTTGTTGTATTTTTGTTACGGTGGCTTTCAGACAGTCATTTCACGTTGGGCGCGAGTCCCTAAATAGAGACACCACTCTTGTTAGTAAATTACCCTCGTCATTACGAGCGTCATATCCACTTTGCGTTCCGCCCTTGCGTGCTACCTTGCCAGCGGGCTTGTTAGGCAAACTGGCTTACGACGCAAGCACCGCCGTTAAAGGAGACCTCTCACTGGTTGGCAGGCTGGCAACCAGCGTAACTACCGATATTCATGTCTCCTCGAAACAAACACACACACTACCACACACACACACACACACACACACACACACACATACATATACATACATACATACATGGACACACGTGCACACACACACACACACACACACACACACACACACACACACACACACACACTCACCCACACACACACACACACACACACACACACACAACACACACTCGCACGTGCACTTTGCCATTACTCCCAGCCCCTCCAACACACACACACACACACACACACACACACACACACAGAAACGCAGAGTATCCGAATACCTTAAGGGATGCGTAATTAAAAACCGGCTCAGTGCACTTTGCCATTCCCCCCAGGCCCTCCAACACACACACACACACACACACACACACACACAGAAACCCAGAGTTTCCGAATACCTTAAGGGATGCGCAATTAAAAACCGGCTCAGTGACATGCTTAATGTTGGAAATGAAATGAGCGTATGGCATAGCTGGCCGCGAGGAAGCAAGTCTTATTGCAGTCGACGCCACACTGGGCGACTTGGGTACCAGTGATGAGGAGGAAATGATGATGAGGACAACACAACACTCAGTACGCCAGCGGAGGAGATCTCAAACCTACCTGTAATCGAACCCGGACCCGCTGCATGGGAGACAAGCACTGAACCACCCAACTAAGCAGGAGGACATGCTTAATATTAATGTGCATAAGAAAATTTCTTCCCTTGATTGTGAACGAGTGGGATTTTCAAATAACATTGCACTGTCATAATCCCTTGGCTTGTCCCATAAGGTTTTCTGCTACGTTCAATTCTTGACGGATCGCTACTCGTAGTCTTGCGTCGCTACTCCCAAGTCGTGGTGCTGCTGGTTTGATTCCCAGTCGGGTCAGACATAATCTTCGCTCGTGGACTGAGTGTCCATCTCACCTTCTTCACAAAGACACACAAGTCGCCGAAATGGGACTAGATGTATCTCAGAGCCCAGCGATTCAATCATGGATCGGTTTCCACTTCAGTTCATTGCAACGCTTGTGGATATAGAAACAGAAGACTCTCTCAAGATGCCTTCTGTTACGCTTAACGGACATTGGAGAATCACTAAGATATAGGTTAACGATGGTCTTAAAAAGGACTACGTCGAAAGTGGAGGCGGAATACTCCAGAATGAATTTCACTGACGACTGATTGTGTATGAATATATTAAGGAATTTAGAATTCCGTCTCATCATCGACTGTGAATGCCACACCCGTCGAAAAACGAGTCGGAAATTCTGTCACGGATCTGAAGGCGGGACAAAAGGTGCTGTGCTTGAAAATACCAGGCGGCCTGTTCCGGCGAATGGTGCACGTCCCACGGGGGAACTGCTTCCTGCTGCATGACGATAGCAGATTTCAAGACGCCGTTAGTTTTCGTCTGAACTACTTGATGGCCCACGTCTGCTTCTTCTCACTGGGCTGTATCGAAGTAGATGAAGAGTTTGAAAAAATTAACCAGCCACTAGCAAGACAAAGGTTTATTAGGCATTGACCTAGGTTTCGGAATTTCTAAAAATTTCTTCTTCAGAAGGAGTGGGCCTTGTTACATCACTTGTTGGTACATTAGATTACCTGAAGCCGAGCGGCTCTTGTCACACATAAAATTGACAAAAACAAGAATGACTTGGGATAATTCTTGTTTTTGTCAATTTTATATGTGAAAAGAGCCCCCCGGCTTATTTCAGGTAATCTAATGTACCAACAAGTGATGTAACAAGGCCCACTCCTTCTGAAGAAGAAATTTTTAGAAATTCCGAAACCTAGGTCAATGGCTAATAAACTTTTGTTTGGCAACTGGTTGGCTGATTTTTTTAACCTCTTCAGATTCACACAGTTACTGCTCGGCAGCCATGTTTAAGATTTTCAAACCAGATGACGTAGTTTGCATGAAGTTGATTGCAGGTGCTGTTGGAACGATGCTACCAACTAGTCAAACAGTTGACAAGGTTATAGTTCTGACGACTTCAGAATCAAAGTTCGCTGATCTCGGGTATCATGGAGTGGACCGTGTTTTGTGACGATTACTTGCAAGATATCGTCAAGCATGTAGATTGGATATCTACATCTATATTTAGAGTTAGCTGCCATTCTTTACACCGATCACAAATCCTGTCCAAGTCATCTTGTATCCTCCTACAGTGATTCAACGACGACACCTTCCCGTACACCACAGCATCATCCGCAAACAGCCGCACATTGCTATCCACCCTATCCAAAAGATCATTTATTGTAGATAGAAAACAACAGCGGACCTATCGCACTTCCCTGGGGCACTCCAGATGATACCCTCACCTCCGATGAACACTCACCATCGAGGACAACGTACTGGACATCATATCAATCAGCAACGGCGGAACAAATATCTAAAAGTGCTTCAAAATGCTAAAATGTTGCGAATCGTTGATACTGGTAGATTAAAACTGCACTGCCCTGTATACCAGAAACCACTGCCTGCGGCGTGTTCTGGCCAACGTGGGATGTACAGATGGTATCGTCTAGTGAGCTAGTTAACGAAAGCGGGAGTAAATATTGGGCTGTTGGTAGAAACTCACTCGGAAATGATGGAGGTCATGGTTGCGAAGTTATTTCAACAGCGATCCAGTTCGAAAATTGAACAGCATATACATTCCGGTCTGCCTTTCAAAAACATCACTGCAGATGTGACAGATGTGTGCGAGAGGAAGAACTACGAGAAGATTACCTTGGAAGTTAAGAGAGAGGCTGCTACGCCAGACGAGAAACGGAAGCGCTTCTTGCACGTGGGGAACACGACCACGTGAGAGCAGAGGCGTGGAGCGTCGATAAACAGGAGCCTAAGCAGGAGGCAGAACTAGAAGCAGAGGATCTGCTAGAGGATACTGAAAACGCTACAGAAGAATCAGAAGCAAGACAACAGGACGAAACGCTACATCAATCCGAATGAAGATCACTGCGGAAGAGGCGAAGGATGCTACTGGGTCTCTGTGAGAAAGAAGCAACCAAAGCCGTTCTACACCATTTCTAATCCTGTTAAATTACTGTAGAAAATTATTTTAAAATCTCTGAAGATCTTTAAGTGTTGTCGATGCTCTAACCATTTATAACGCTTTGTAGCGTAATTTAAAATTAAAGTGAAAAAATCGAAATAATTTTATTGCAGTCCTTGTTTTGATCATACAGAATAAAAAGTTGAATGCTTAAAATCAGTGTCAAACAAGAAGACTGAACCAGGCTGTCAATAATGCCATACGACTGTTCCCATTTTACATTTCTTGAGACATCTGTGCGCAACAGTGGGATAAATCTGATCAATATTTGAACAATTCGTAATTTATTTGACAAGGTTTTCGGGCTACGAAAGCAGGTTTGTCATAATGATCATTGTTCTTTTGTTCGGCAACGTAGGCTTCTTATCAAGAACTTTTTCACTCATGTGGGCCAAAAGGTTTGTGCAGTTCAACCAGCTTTAAGCTTGTCAGTATCCAATTATACAGGCCCCGGTACGTGATCAAACACAATTTTGGCTCGCACTTTGCTTTCCAAAGGTTTGTCAAATGAGCGCGCACGAATATCGGCTAAGGCTGACAAATTTTATTTCCATTTGAAGTATCTGTCAGGCTGTATGTATCGCGACCCAATGTATTTTGACGCTAGTGGGAAATGTACGAGATGCAATGTAGAATTCAAACCTCAAATCTTCGAAATCTGCTCCAGATGTCTACCTCAGAATTATAGTAGTCCGGTAAGCAATTGGCTATTTTTTGACAAACGCGTGCATAAACGTCAAGTGTATTAGATATGTCATCTGTCAATCAAAATTTCTCTCAAAAACGCGCCATACATAGTCCGTGTTGGCGAAACACGTCAAACAAAGCAGCACACTGCCGAATAATTTGACAGACACGTTAAGTTTGAAAAATTGTTTAATCGTATGCGGAGGCCTTAAGTCTAACGGTGAATATCTGAGCTCTTTACATCCTATAAGTGCCTAGCGTTGATTCTAAGAAGCGACAGAAAACGGAGAGTACACCTAAAATCTGTATCAAGGATGGCAAATGGACGAGTTAGATTTGATGGAAGGTTCTGGGGCAGTGTATATGTGAAGGAAACCACACGTAAGACGAAAGTGCTACCAATAGTCTTAAGTAAAACTTCAGCGAGAGGATCCCTATTCAAGTACGACTGACAGCAGCCATGGAAAGAATTCATAGATACCCTGTGAAGACAGAACAACACTGAGACGGAGATACTCAAGGAATTGTATTGAGTATCTGTTAAGGAAGGCGACTACATTCACGTGAAGCTTCATTGGATATGTTCATGCAGTAGAAGTCGCTACGGAATGTAGTCTGCCACCTGCCTCACCTACAATTTAGCCTATGTGCAAATTCCTTTTCTTCCGTACGTCTTTGATCCTTAACCTCCCTATAGTACAATAAGGTTTTCCTTGATGCGCTAACAGATCTCTATATCATGTCCCTTCTTCTTGTCAGTGTTTTCCATATGTTGCTTTCAACGCCGACTCTGTGGAGAACATCACCGATCCTTAACTTATCTGTTCACCTAACTCTCAACATTCTTCTGTAGCACGACATCTCAAACGCTTCGATTCTCTTCTGATCCGATTTTCCCACTGTGGATGATCCACGTACAATGCTCTGCTCCAAACATACATCGTCAGAAATTTCTTCCTCTAATGAGGGAAGTCTTCCTTCACTCGTCTGTTATGGAATATTTACCTTCGAGCCTAGCAGAATTCCTGAACTCTACTTTGTGACGAATTTTGATGTAAATTTTTGCTACTTCTCATTACTTTTGTTTTTGTTTGCTCGCTATCTAAATTTATTACTCATTAGACTGGTCATTCTATTCAACAGATCCTGTAATTGCTCTTCGCTCTCATGGACGACATCAATGTCATCAGTGAATCTTGTCATCGATATCCTTTGATCCTGAATTTTAATTCCACTCTTGAGCCTTTCTATTATTTCCGTCATTGCTTCTTCGATGTATAGATTGAACATTAGTCGAGGCTTGCGTTATTAGGCTTCCAGTCTTATTGTTCCCTCTTGGTTCTTGCATCTATTGTATATCACCCGTCTCTTCCTGTAGTTCTATTTTTCTCAGAATTTAAAACATTTTGCAGCATTGTACACAGTCGAACACTTTTTCATTCATCTTCCAATGTCAAGCGCATCTTCAGTAAAGCTCCTCTGTTTCCTAAAGCCAAACGGATCATTGGCTAATATATCCTCAGCTTTATTTCCCATTCGTCTGTATATTATTCTTGTCAGTCGGATGATGAGATGTTAAGTTGATTATGCGATAACTATCGCCCATGTCTGCCCTTGATATCTTCGTAATTTTGTGAATGTTTTTTTCCTGAAGTTTGATGGTACATCGCCAGTCTCACAGATTATATATACTCATTGATTATACATACATACATAACCGTTTTGTTGCTACTTTCCCCAAGGACTTAAGAAATTCCAAAGGAGTGTTATCAGTCCCCTCTGCTCCATTTCATATACCGATTAACTGCTAAATCCAGTTATTTGTATAATTTGATTGATTACAAATGTGAATCGTTGATATTATAGTCAAAGGATATTACATTTCGCGTTTTGTGAAGACCACGACTTCGACGTCAAAATCTGAGTGAATATTTGTGCATCTTTCTTCAGATAGTGCTTCGTTATAGATAACTGAATCACCTGTAAAAGTCTAAGGCTGCCGTTAGTTTAGCCTGTGGGATCATTAATATAAGACGCAAGAGCCAAAATTCACTTCACTGGGTCATGACTAAACTTACTTCTACACATGTGGATGCCTCTCGGTCCAGTGTAATACTAAACCATATGGTTTTAGAAATTACATCTACCCGGTTTCCTCATTCCATGGCTTTTGGTACGTCAGGTGGGAAAAGCAGGATTTGGGCTTTGCATGACGGATGTCTCGTCTTAAGCCTGAGAGAGACCTGGTGCAGCGTTCCGTTAGTCAAATATACTGAAGAGCCAAAGAGACTGGTAAAAATGCCTAATATGGTGTAGGGCCCACACGAGCACAACGAAGTGCCGCAACACAACGTGGCATGAATATGACTGATGCCTGAAGTAGTGCTGGAGGGAAGTGACACCATGAATCCTGCAGGGCTGTCCATAAAGCCATAAGAGTACGATGGGGTGAAGATCTCTTCTGAATAGCACGTTATAAGACGTCACAGATATGCTCAATACTGTTGCTGCCTGGGGAGTTTATTGACCAGCGGAAGTGTTTAAACTGAGAAAGAGTGTTCCTAGAGCCACGCTATAGCAATTCTGGACGTGCGGGGTGTCGCATTGTCCAGCAGGAATTGTCCAAGTCCGTCGGAATGCACAATAGACATGAATAGACACAGGTGATCAGGCAGGATGCTTACGTACGTGTCACTTCTCAGAGTCGTATCTAGACGTATCAGAGGTCCCATATCACTCCTACTGCACACGCCCTATACCATTACAGAGCCTCCACCAGCTGGAACAGTCCCTTGCTGACATACAGGGTCCGTGGGTTCATGAGGTTTTATCAATACCCGTATACGTCCATCCGCTCGATACAATTTGAAACGAGACTCGTCCGACCAGGCAACATATTTCCTGTCATCAGTAGCCCAATTTCGGTGTTGACGGGCCTAGGCGAGACACAAATCTTTGTGTCGTGCAGTCATCAACGGTCCACGAGTGGGCCTTCGGCTCCAAAAGCATATATCGATGATGCCTGAAGTAGTGCTGGAGGGAAGTGACACCATGAATCCTGCAGGGCTGTCCATAAAGCCATAAGAGTACGATGGGGTGAAGATCTCTTCTGAATAGCACGTTATAAGACGTCACAGATATGCTCAATACTGTTGCTGCCTGGGGAGTTTATTGACCAGCGGAAGTGTTTAAACTGAGAAAGAGTGTTCCTAGAGCCACGCTATAGCAATTCTGGACGTGCGGGGTGTCGCATTGTCCAGCAGGAATTGTCCAAGTCCGTCGGAATGCACAATAGACATGAATAGACACAGGTGATCAGGCAGGATGCTTACGTACGTGTCACTTCTCAGAGTCGTATCTAGACGTATCAGAGGTCCCATATCACTCCTACTGCACACGCCCTATACCATTACAGAGCCTCCACCAGCTGGAACAGTCCCTTGCTGACATACAGGGTCCGTGGGTTCATGAGGTTTTATCAATACCCGTATACGTCCATCCGCTCGATACAATTTGAAACGAGACTCGTCCGACCAGGCAACATATTTCCTGTCATCAGTAGCCCAATTTCGGTGTTGACGGGCCTAGGCGAGACACAAATCTTTGTGTCGTGCAGTCATCAACGGTCCACGAGTGGGCCTTCGGCTCCAAAAGCATATATCGATGATGCTTCTTTGAATGGTTCGCACGCTGACACTTGTTGATGGCCCAGCACTGAATCCTGCAGGAATTTGTAGAAGGGTATTCTTCTGTCATGTTGAACGATTCTCTTCAGTCGTCGTTGGTCCCATTCCTACAGGATCTTTTTCCGGCCGCAGCGATTTCGGAGATTCGTTTTTTTTTTACCGGATTCCTGATATTTACGGTACACACTTGAAACGGTCGTGCGGGAAGATTCCTACTTCATTATTACCTCGGATATTCTGTGTCATATCGCTCGTACGCTGACTATAACACCACGTTCAAACTCACTTAAATCTTAATAACCTGCCATTGCAGCAACAGCGACCGATCTAACAACTGCGGCAGACGCTTTTTGTCTTATATAGGCGTTGCCAGCCGCAACGCCGTGTTCTGCCTGCTTACACACCTCCGTATTTGAATACGCGTGCCTATACCAGTTTCTTTGGCGCTCCAGTGTATCTTGTACGTACTTGTCCGTTAGTGGAACGACATTGTAGGCTATAAATTGTAAACCGGAGTCATGACCTTATCTCCGTGAGAGGGCACGTGCGAAGCAGAGAGAGCGGCAACGCGTACCTCCTGCGTTTCAGGGCAGCAAGTCACGCGAAGCAAGATGGATTGGGAGCGTGCGTGGCATTTGTGATGGACGAGTTCGGCTCGCCGTACGAAATGACGCGTTAATTCCGCTCCGAGTAAATTATGTTTGTTTCTTGTGAAGCACGTCAGAGGCAGTGCTAAACTCCGGATGTCCCCTCCAGCGGTAGAATTTCCTTCAGCAGCTAAGAAACTCTTTGATAAGCTTCGTCATTTGAATCACAAATGAACAGACGTCTATTAATCGTGCTAATTCGTATATTGCTTTCGCGACAGAGTTACAAACGAACTCCATGGTTGGAATTGCGTGTGATAAGTTTTACTGCAATTGATTTACCAGCCGACGAGAGTTGCTGCGACTTAATGCATTTGTAAAGCTGCTTTTATTAAGAGATGCTATTTGTCTCTCAAGTGGAGATGATATTACGTAATTTGGGAAAAGAGGACAGTAAAATAATAGGGTGTAAATTTGATTATAATGTGTCAGAAATAAAGATTAACGGGCTCATTATTTTGACATTAAGGATTTTCGCCGTAAGTATGGTATGCTTGCCTATAGTTGATGACGTGACTATAGTCGTCAATAAGCTGTCAAATAAAGGGAAAGTCACACTTCACTTTGGATTAAAAATACAAACACTACCTCAACTCAGGGATATGAAAAATACACTATTGGCCATTGAAATTAAATACACATCGTTTAGAACGAACGTTTGAAGTTCATACAGAATGCTGAACAAGACATGCACTTTACTGCTTTTTTTGTATTCTGTAGTTACAACGTTCTTTTGCGCTCGTTCAAATGTTAAGCATGTGCTATACATGAAGCCTGTGTCGTCACATTATATCTATGTGACTATACTAACAAATCCAAAGGAAACCCTTAGAACGTATACTGCCCCAGTCTCAACAAAATAATGGTGTATACGGAAGTTTGGTAATGTTTCGCAATCCTTGATAATCTGCGTCATACGTTTGGTGGATACAATACAGTACATCCTGATGTCACCTTCTGAAATTTGCCGACAGAATAAAAATGTGTTGTATCTTAAATATGTGTGCAAACATTTTGTTGATATTTCTGTGGTTTGTTATCTAGCGGTTAGAGAATCTAGAATTTACTCTGCGCTTTCCTCCATTTATCACCGCTAATACCTCTGAATTACCTATAAGAGTCAATAGATCACTTCTAGACTTCGTTTGTGTTGGTTAGATGGACGCGTTAAGAAAGCCTGATTTACGCCGATATGAACGATCATTTAGAGCAAAGAGCACCATCAAAGTAACGAAACTGGCGCAATTACGTTGCAAGCTTCAATCTTATGAATGTGCGTCATGCCAATACCATAGCTAATAGAGAGGTAAGAAGTAAGTGTGGACTAGACGAATCTAAACTGCAGCGTCGGATTGCTTCAAAAGGGAAATGGAACAAGGCAGCTTCAACAAGAAAATCATTCTGGGAACCGAAATGTGACAAATATCCGGAACTTGAAATAAGGTTCTTTCTTATGCGTAAGATAAAAGGAAAGATGGGGTAACTATCGCACTAGAAATAACCCAACTAAAGGTCTTCGTTATCAAAAGACTTTTAAATGTACCACAAGGAGAATTCCGATACAGTATTGGTTTCTGTCGTTCCTTTGTGCGGAGAAATGGCCTTGTTCTTCGAAGAAGTATCGTAATACACTGGCAGAAAGAACGCCAGTGGATATCGAGGTGAAGCTTGTTAAATGGAATGGCTCTGAGGTCATCAGTCCCCTAGACTTAGAACTACTTAAACCTAACTAACCTAAGGACATCACACACACACACACATCCGAGGCAGGATTCGAACCTGCTGCCGTAGCAGCAGCGTGGTTCCGGACGGAATGAATTTCCACTGGTACCTCATCCACTGGCGGAAGTTTCTCTTATACTCTTTTCATCATACTGGCAATACTGAAGAAACACCAATATTTTTGACGTGCCGAACATTGCGCCATTTCTTATAAAACAGATCTGAAGATGACCATTGCAGATCGAAACCGGTAGTCTGAGGACATGCAAATTTGTAAACACATACGTGAAATAAAATGAATTTATTCTACATTTTCACGTCACTGTCCAATTTGCGACAGAGTCTCAGCTTGTGAATACGCCAGTAGGCTTGAAGAGGGCAAAAAGTACCCCATAAAGAGACACCGGGGATAAAAACATAAAATACTGTCTTGTTAGTACACTACTGGCCATTAAAATTGCTACACCTAGAAGAAATGCAGATGGTAAACGGGTATTCATTGGACAAATATATTATACTAGAACTGACATTTGATTACATTTTCACGCTATTTGGCTGCATAGATCCTGAGAAATCAGTACCCAGAGCAACCTCCTCTGGCCGTAATAACGGCCTTGATACGCCTGGGCATTGTGTCAAATGGCGTGTACAGGTACAGCTGCCCATGCAGCTTCAACACGATACCACAGTTCATCAAGAGTAGTGACTGGCGTATTGTGACGAGTCAGTTGCTCGGCCACCATTGACCAGACGTTTTCAATTGGTGAGAGATCTCGAGAATGTGCTGGCCAGGGCGGCAGTCGAACATTTTCTGCATCCAGAAAGGCCCGTACAGGACCTGCAACATGCGGTCGTGAATTACACTGCTGAAATGTAGGGTTTGGCAGGGATCGAATGAAGGGTAGAGCCACGTGTCGTAACCCATCTGAAATGTAACGTCCACTGTTCAAAGTGCCGTCAATACGAACAAGAGGTGAGCGAGACGTGTAACGAATGGCCCCTCATACCAACACACAGGGTGATACGCCAGTATGGCGATGACGAATACACGCTTCCAATGTGCGTTCACCGCGATGTTGCCAAACACGGATGCGACCATCATCATGCTGTAAACAGAACATGGATTCATCCGAAAAAATGACCTTTTTTCCATTCGTGCACCTTCGGCACTGAGTACACCATCGCAGGTGCTCCTGTCTGCGATGCAGCGTCAATGGTAACCTCAGCCATGGTCTCCGATCTGTTAGTCCATGCTGCTGCAAAAGTCGTCGAACTGTTCGTGCAGATGGTTGTTGTTTTGCAGACGTAACCATCTGTAGACTCAGGGATCGAGACGTGGCTGCACAATCCGTTACAGCCATGCGGATAAGATGCCTGTCATCTCGACTGCTAGTGATACGAGGCAGTTGGGATCCAGCAGGGCGTTCCGTATTACCCTCTTGAACCCACCGATTCCATGTTCTGCTAACGGTCATTGGCTCTCGATCAACGCGAGCAGCAATGTCGCGATGCGATAAACAGCAATCGCGATAGACTACAATCCGACATTTAGCAAAGTCGGTAACGTGATGGTACGCATTTTTCTCCTCCTTGCACGAGGCATCACAACAACGTTTCACCAGGCAACGCCGGTCAACTGCTGTTTGTGTATGAGAAATGGGTTGGAAACTATCTTCATGTCAGCACGTTGTAGGTGTCGCCACTGGCGCCAACCTTGTGTGAAGGCTCTGAAAAGCTAATCATTTACATATCACAGCATCTTCTTCCTGTGGGTTACATTTCGCGTCTGTAGCACGTCATCTTCGTGGTGCAGCAATTTTAAAAGCCAGTAGTGTATTTATTTCGTTATAGCTCTGAAGACTTTTGCAGCTTTTATGACACTTCCTAGGTTACCTTGGTTCAGTCCTACGTCGTTTACAAGGCTTTACTTTTCTTTCCTCTTTCTGTCATTCCCGTCAGCATTTCTGTGCATAGATCAGTCATAAAGGAGGCTTGAGTGACTGGTAAACGCAATCACGCCAACGAGCGAAGGCCACCGGCACTGATTTTTGCTGTTAATTTAATACGTTCTGTGGTATCTGCACCTATTAAATGTTTTATGAACAGGGCTTTATTAATTTACACACATAACTTTGATCGTGCGTGAATGTAAATACCTGCGGAACCAGAAATTGTGTGGTGTGATGCATTTTTTCCATTGATTTCAATTATGAACATAGCTTTATTGGAATTTCTGTTTTAATTCATAATTAATAAATGCACAGAGCTCTCGACTGATTCACTTTTGTCACTTTTTTCCAACCATATGCAAAAATATCTCCAACTGTTCCCACTTCTTACTTGCTCGGATGTTTTGTTAACCTCAGAGGCAAAACTGGTGTGCAAGGCTTGAGCTAAGTTTGTGGAGTATGTGACTCAAGACTTCCTTCTGTGATAAACGTAATGTATTTTTCGTTCACTACTACAGCCACAACTACGAGGAGTTAGACAAAAATAAACTTATAAATAAATACTTCATTCATTTCTATGTAACTTCTGTTTATTCTCTATCGGTTTAGACTGCTACAATCATCTTCAATGGTAAAAGGATTGCTCATCAATACATCAAAAATACATATCCGTCACGTATGAGTCGTACAAATATACAACATGAACATTAAGAAAATCGACTGGACTGGACTGGAAATGGAGGAAAAACAGCCTTATGAATATGTCTTCGGAAACTGACGGTGTCGTGTAACGACAACAAATCGTCCCCGAGCACAGTACAAAGCTGCATCACATCCGAGTCACAACAGTTGCTTAAGGCAGCGTCCTTTGGATTGTAGGTTATAGGGATACTAGTGACTGTCACGCAAGATACACATAATACTATTGTGGTTTACACTACGTTGGCGGGCCACTTACCTGGAGCTTCTACTAGGGTTCGTCTCAATGTCCTACAGAACCCTGTCCTCCATATCTGGCGTAGCCACAGTCAGCCACCTCCCAGTACGTTCTTCTGTCTGAAAGGCCCCACGATCACTCAGACTCGCCTGAAAGAGGGCTTGAAATGTTGTGTGATGTGGTTGGTGTCCATGAGGATACTTGTTTTCGTACACACGTGCTGCCTCTCGGCCGTTTACATCTGCCTGGCCGTACTCAATACCACTTTGTTTTGTTATCGACATAAGTACCCGACCAATCTGCCTTACAGTACCGTGCGTCAATCACACAGTCAGCAACATACACACATCAAAAAGAAGTTTTGAATCACCTCGGTTCCAAGAGTTCCGGAACCTGTACAGAAAATTGGAATAGAGATCATCATAAACTTCATTTCCGCCCTTTTTAATACTCATTAAAATCACACATTGCATGCCGTACCACCATACAGCGACACCTTCAGAGCTGGTGTTCCAGATTGCTGTACACACCGGTACCTCTAATACCCAGTAGCACATCTTCTTTCATTGATGCATGCCTGTATTCGTCGAGGCATACTACCCAGAAGTTTATCAAGACACTGTCTGTCCAGATTGTCCCACTCCTCAACGGCGATTCGGCGTAGATCTCTCAGAGTGGTTGGTGGATCACGTCGTCCATAAACAGCCCTTTTCAATCCATCCCAGGCAAGTTCGATAGGGCTCGTGTCTGGAGAACATGATGGACACTGTAGTCAAGCGATGCCGTTATCGTGAAAGAAGTCAGTTACAAGATGTGCATGATGAGGGAGCGAATTGTTGCCCATGAAGACGAATGCGTCGCCAATATGCTGCCGATATAGTTGCACTATGGGTCAGAGGATAGCATTCAAGTATCGTACAGCCGCTACGGCGCCTTCTGTGGCCACCAGCGGCGTACGTCGGCCCCACATAATGCCACCCCAAAACATCAGGGAACCTTCACCTTGCTGCACGCGCTGAACAGTGTGTGTAAGGCTTTCAGCCTGACTGGGT
The DNA here is from genome assembly GCF_021461395.2 of Schistocerca americana. Taxonomy (NCBI): domain Eukaryota; kingdom Metazoa; phylum Arthropoda; class Insecta; order Orthoptera; family Acrididae; genus Schistocerca; species Schistocerca americana. Next base: position 851,438,331 of record NC_060121.1, read on the forward strand.
TACCTCCAAACACCTGTCCGACGATTGTCTGGTTGAAGGCATATGCGACACTCATCGGTGAAGAGAACGTGATGCCTATCCTGAGCGGTTCATTCGGCATGCGGTTGGGCCGATCTGTACCGCGCTGCATGGTGTTGTGGTTGCAAAGATGGACCCTGCCATGGACGTCGGAAGTGAAGTTGCGCATCATGCAGCTTATTAAGCACAGTTTGAGTCGTAACACGACGTCCTGTGGCTGCAGGAATAGCATTATTCAACAAGGTTGCGTTGCTGACAGCATTCCTCCGAGCCATGATCCGTAGGTAGCGGTCATCCACTGCAGTAGTAGCTCTTGGGCGGCCTGAGTGAGGCATGTCATCGACAGTTCCTGTCTTTCTGTATCTCCTCCACGTCCGAACAACATCGCTTTGGTTTACTCGAAACGCCTGGATACTTCCCTTGTTGAGAGCCCTTCCTGTCACAAAGTAACAATGCTGACGCAATCGAACCGCGGTATTGACTGTCTAGGCATGGTTGAACTACAGACAACACGAGCTGTGTACCTCTTTCCTGGTGGAATGATTGGAACTGATCGGCTGTCGGACCCCCTGCGTCTAATAGGCGCAGCTCATGCATGGTTGTTTACATGTTTGGGTGGGTTTAGTGACATCTCTTAACAGTTAAAGGGACTGTGTCTGTTGTACAACATCCACACTCAACGTCTATCTTCAGGCGTTCTGGGAACCAGAGTGATGCCAATTATTTTTTGATGTGTGAACAACACACGTCACGTGGTCAGAGGAACAATCATTCGTCAGCGCCGTTTACCGTGGCACATTTGCATTTACAAACACATGTCCGAACGAACTTTTTCCTCAGTTTACAGTCAGGAATCCGTCCCTGCAGTTTGTCAATGTTATTAATGTTCACACTGTGAAAGACATGTAATTGCCATAATAGTTTGTCTTAACACAGTCCCTACAAACACGCTGTGCCTTTGCACAATTGTGCTACTGCACATTTTGTGACAACTTCACACAGACTATCATAGCAGTTATAAATGTTCTACATTTGTATGGCTCATGGTTCATATATGGCTGAAATGTAACGTTGATCCACTGATGTAGAATGCTTTCTCCCTAAGTGTGATTGTAATTATTGAAACAAGCAGAGAATAAACATAAGATTTTACGGCTAAGGCCCAAATATGCTTTTTCTAAATTACGCTGGTGAAAACGAATTCACAGCACCAAAAATAATTAATATCGAGTAATGAAATTTCGGAAATATGTTCCTATAGCTAACAAAAGTGATTAACAATGGAAGATCACAGGCTAATGAAAACGTGAGATAAACCATTGCAAATGTGAAATGTTGGTACATTAATAACTAGTGTGACCGCCAGAATATTGAATTCAAGTATGCAAACATGCTTGCATTGTGATGTACAGATGCCGGATGTCACTCTGCGAGACTCAGTTCCATGGCTGTTGCACTTGGTTGGTCAATACAGGAACCGTTAAAGCTGTTGTAATGTTGTTGCATTAATTTTAGGTGCAAGCGATGCTGATATTCAAGACCATAAAAGTGGGTTAAAAGCTGTGAGCTATCTGAGGAAGTTGACCTTGCATTACTGCGCAACTGTTTCACCAGGTATCCAGTAAAGCTTACCAAATTCCCAACCAGACTAACATTAATTATGATCTTTTAGTACTCATCTTACGATAACCGGTGATTTTTATATATATATATATATATATATATATATATATATATATATATATATATGACAATTTAAATAAAAAGAAATAAATCAGTTTATATTTGTACATTTATTTTAACGTTGATCATTGTTCCGTTATAATTTCAGCATATCAAACTTGATTCATAACTAAACTGGTGCCTTATTTAGGATTGTGTAAATGTGAGCTTGTAATATTACAGAAGACATCAAATAGGGAGTCAAGATTGGGAGACTACATACAACACTGCATTCATAAAATAACACACGAAGAACGTTGAAACATATGCAAGAGGAAATTAACCACAACCAACCGATTCAATTTTCACCCAAAGAAGTTACGTTCGTAGCGCAATCCTGTCCGTCATAAAATTACCACACACTGGTATACTAAATTCATACTAACTCTCTGTGAAATCTTCCCAAAAAGAATAGCTGAGGGCAACTTTGATGCTTACACCGCATGCTTCACGTGGCCAACTTGGTTTACACAAAGAGTGTAACTCCACAATAATTTTGATAATTAAAATAAGTTACATCGAAACGCATTTTACAAAAGAAAAACCTCGAACTGGTTACTATCGTCTTACTATTAACCTGATGGGTCAAACAATTGTATAAGCATGTGGTACTGGTCTCACAAAGTACACCCCACGTGGGTTGAACATAAAGAAAAGTTGCTATATTGAAAAATATTGTCAAGACGAGACGTTAAAATCTCACGCACATTCGCATTTAAGATTGATTATCTTAGAGTTACTGATCAACACGTGGTTCCACTTTACTCACAAAGTAGTGACAAAGCAACTACCGGAATATATTCTGAACTTCACACTCGAATTACACTGCGCTGCAATTTAAGATAACATTAGATATTTTAGAGCTAAACCTGAAATAAAGGTCATTAAATTTTCTGTTAGGCTGAACTTAAGAAATCCATTGTCCTACGGACTTAGCAGAGACGTGCTTAGCCGGAGATCTTACCACTTCAGACGCTCGCCACAGACAGACTGACCTGGGCTCCTACCGAGTGTGCTTAACAGATACAAACGGACGTGACCAGAGAGGCAGCTTCCTATACCAACATGACAAGGGACGGACAGGACCATACTAAGAATAGAAACCTTTCTGTTTTTAGAAAGCGTAGCTACCTGTTCCGACGTTGGTTCCACTGTTCTCTAACAGACAGGGTTGTCTGCTACCATCAAGCATGCACCTAGAAATACTGAATTACATATAAACTATGTTTTAAAGTGTAGTAGTGTGACAGATCGTTCTTGTTTATGTGTAAAAGTGACACTTTTCACTGCTCAGTCTCTTCCCAGATAGTCAGAAACACCACAGTAAATTTAGAGTGGAATGTATGCCGTAAATGACAACAGATTTAAGAAATTAACATGAAAGGGGTCCAACAGAGACCTTTCACTGTGTATGGGTGCCACTGTAGTTTGCCACCCGATAATGTCTCATATGTGACCGACTGGAGGCAGATATGCTGATCGAGCACCACATAGACAATGTAGAGCATGTTGGGTTATCAATAGCGGTATGTGGACTAGTGTTATCCAGCTAGAAAACACCTCCTGGGATGAGGTTCAGGAGTAGCATTACAGCGAGTCGAATCACCAGTTTGACATCCGAATTTTCAGTCCTTGTGCATAGAATAATCACGAGAGTGCCCCAGACCCTAACTGAAAGTGTAGGTCCAGTGCGTCAAACTCGCTGACAACTTGGTTGCAGGTCCTCAGCTGCTCTCCTTCTAACCAACCAACCTACAGGTATCACTGGCACCGACACAGAACCACCTTTGATCAGAAAACACAACAGACCTTCGCCCTGCCCTCCAATGAGCTCTCGCTTGCCATGACAGACGTCGGAAATGGCGGTGGGCTGGGGTCAGTAGAATGCACGCTATAGGGCGTCTAGTTCGGGGCTGTCCTTGAAGTAACCGATTGGAAGCAGTTCGTTGTGTCACTGTGGTGCCAACTGTTGCTCAAATTGCTGCTGCTGATGCAGTACGATGCACCAGAGCCGTCCGCCGAACAAAACGGTTTTTTCTCTCATTAGTGCCACGTGACCTACCCCCCTCCTCTCCCCCTGCCACACCGCCTTCCCCAAACCTATCTTCCTGTTCTTGCGAACTTACATTCTCGTGACCACAGCTTCTAGCAGTCGCGTTTCTGACAAGTTTTTCTGCAATATCGCAGAATGTGCATCCAGCTTCCCAAAGCTGTGTTTCGCGACCTCGTTCAAACTCAGTGAGGTGTTGATAACAGCGTCTTTGTAGCCTTCAAATGACTCTAAGCACTATGGTACTTAACATCTGAGGTCATCAGTCCCCTAGAACTTAGAACTACTTAAACCTAACTCACCTAAGGACATCACACACATCCACATCCGAGGCAGGATTCGAACCTACGACCGGAGCAGCAGTACGGTTCCGGACTGAAGCACCTAGAGCCGCTCGGCCACAGCGGCCGGCCTTTGTCGCCTTAAAGGCATTCTTGACTAACATCAAGTCACCGCGTTCAGTCTCAAAGTTAACTAACTCTTACGACCTTTACTGCGTGTATTTACAGCAAAACCGATTTTCATCCTCATAGTGGTGCTACTAACGCCACTCCTATGCGACTCCCTCGAAATCTGAATAAACATCATCATTAAGATGTAGAAACACGCCTATAAACTTTCTCTTATGTCGCACAACCCGTCCTTTGGGATGCGGTTTTTTTTCGTCGGTGTGTTTGACAGCTATTGACAAAGGCCTACGAAAAACTGTACTTGACTATGATGCGAGGTTCGGTATTGGGATAAAACTGTCACCATTATATGTACTTTCTGTGTTTTACTGATCTCCTTTTCCAGATCCATCAGAAGGGTTCGAGTTTTTTGTCATGGTTATGACAATCGACACGTTCCGCGATGTCCGACGATGTGTGCTTCTGTAGTCCCTCACGCCACAGTTCCTTTTTCTGCTCTTGATGCGTTGAGAGGATATGAGATGTTCTTCCAGTAACTACAAAACTTAGCCAAATTTACAAAGAACTTGTCAAAATTACCCCACTTATAAGTGCAAAGTTTCATTCCTTCTGTCCTGGAAGCATGCCGTGATTCGATTTGGAAGAGTGTCATAAAAACGTATCCTCCCGTGAGACAAGCTAACGTACAACTGTTGTATCTGGTCCTTGACATCCTAAACACTTGCACTGGGATTGTCTTGTCGTCCTGGCTGCACCCCTCCCACACACAACCTGTAAGGACAGACATGTGGATCTTGCTGACCACAGCAGCACCTCGGCAATACGCAGACAGTTCATAGTGTCGCGTCCTGCGCGTGAAAGAGCATTGTTCTGTTGAAAAATGGCACCACAAGTCTGTCACATGAGAGGCAACACAGGAGGACGCAAAATTCCCTCAGTCTCTGCCAACTGTCATACTGGTAGTTTCCTCATACTGTGGCGTCACGAATAACAATGCTGTGTCTCTAACACAATGAAAGAACATGACTTCTCCAAAGGTCGCCAATGCAATCATCGACGATGTTTATCCAGGGTAGTACGATAGCACCATTCATCGCTGAACACAGTTCGACGCCATTATTCAGCAGCCCTTGCCTCCCGGGTACTGCACAGCTCTAAGTGCAGTTGTTTGTGTTGTGGTGCTAACGGCAGCCCACACATCGGACACCGTTCCTTAGTTTAAAATGGTTCAAATGGCACTGAGCACTATGGGACTTAACTTCTGAGGTCATCAGTCCCCTAGAATTTAGAACTACTTAAACCTAACTAACCTATCACACACATCCATGCCCGAAGCAGGATTCGATCCTGCGACCGTAGTGGTATCCCGGTTCCAGATTGATACGCCTAGAACCGCTCGGTCACACCGGCCGGCGAAGGAATTACAGTGTGCCTGGTACACAATATGGCGATTTTCCCTTGTGGTTGTCACATGTGGTCGATTATAACTTTGACGATGAGTATGCCTGCCCTCAGCTTCCCATGCAGCCCCACGTAGGGCCACCATCGAATCAGAATGCCTCACAAACCTACATACAGCACTACTAGACGGGCTGGCCAAATGGAGACCCATGATAAGGCCTCTTTCAGGCCCTGACAGGTGCTGATAACGCTGTCTCGCTTGCGTACGCAGCATCTCCATGACCTTCAGAGCGACGACTCACCGTCTGACGCTGCACACGCCAGTTATACACCTTACCAGGCCTAGCACCAGTACTAAACACGAAGAACACTAATGCACCCTTATGGTTGTCCTACCTACCATAGAGCACTGCAACTCATTTAAGTATAAGCTGATGGTGAGTCTGGGTACGGACTTACATTTGAGACATTCCCGATTAATATTACGTCGCTCGCTACTAACGGAAATAGCAACCTAACTTTAAATTTGAGGTGACTGTCACCCAACAGATAAATGATAACATGATTTCGCTGCATCGGCAGTAATTTAATCACGATGCGGCTGCTCAACAATATTTACACAATAATAGAGGATTTTCTTGTAACTAGTGCCGACATCTTTTACACTGTTTGTCTCATATATATTCTGTTTAAGCACAATGTGAGGCAGACACTACTCTCGTCTAATACAACCAGCTGCTGTTAACCTCATTACAGGTCACTATCTCCATTACTGCGTCACATTCTGTAACAGTGGTTTACACACACAATCATCACTGTAATCCAAGATTTAGCCGGTGCGGTTGACGTGAAGGTGAATAAAGTCTTTGTAAGACACTTGTCAAGACCATCATTTGTCACGAATCGGTAATGTTTTACTGACGATCAACCCACTGCGGCGGGGCTCACTCAGCCGGTACGACACAATGCGTAGCTCACTGCTCCAAACTGAATTCTTCGCAGACTCGAGTAACTGACGCGTCATCCACTTAGCGCCAGCGGTGTTCGACAGTCGATTTTGCATGCCATCGGCCTGTGTGAGGAAAATATGTACATAATCTGGTGACAATAATATTGCAATGAAATTCGTGGTAGGTGAAAGAAAACGACGGGTAGTCTGTAAACGAAATTTCTACTTCTTCCAGAATAGCTAGGTATTCACTTCAGGATCTGCATCCTGCAAATAAACGATGTTTCACCACACACGCCAGCATGATGTCCAGTGTTGCGCGAAAGTGAGACTGGAAAGGCAGGCTCAAATTATTACAAACATGTCGATGTTTTCTTCAAACGCTGACAGTTGGCGTACCGTTTTTAGCCGAAGTGGACGCGTTATGAGCGACTTTGCAGAGATGTCCGAGCTAATCGCAACACAGTTTAGCAGTTTGGAGTTTTGTGTCAGTAAAATCTACTCACAGAGCTCTACACCGATTCACAAAGTGACGATAACGCATCGACTGACCAATTCCCATACTGTTGATTGACATCATTAGTGCAACTGGCTGTTGCAGCCTGTACAAGATGGGAGAGATTGGTACTGAAGTGCTACTCTTTTCCTAATGAAACATGGCTGCATGTATTGGTGTACATGAACTCGCAGAATAAACGACTATGGACTTTTGAAAATCGTTATTAGACAGATCAAAAGCCTCTACTTGGTGTGTAAAAATATACTGCTACCCTTTTTCAGAAAACTGGCATCTAACAAGAAAAGCAACGCTAATTTGATGCAGAAAACAGCAAGAGGACAACCACTGATGTGTCTGTGATAGTTTTTTTTTTATGGAAAGAAATATCACATTTGGATGTACTTACGTTAGGAGTATCAACGCATTTTAATAGTTTTCGTATTGGACAATCAGACGAGCATGTGACGTTTTTAATAATGTGAGTGTGTCTTTGGGTATATTACTGCTTATCAATGGAATTTACGATCACTGCCCAGTAACTAAAGAAGACAGAAAGCTAATCCACATTCAGTCTCGAATTTTTACACATTGACATCCTTGATCTAAATTCTCTCGTCGTAGCGGTATATGTTTGAGTAGAAACTCAGTCTTTACACGTGTCACACCTACTTCAGTCTCATGATGACAAAAACTGTGGAAATTATCGATAGCAATCATTTCAGTTATGTGTTCTGTCAGCATTCTATCGCCAGAAAATTAATATAAGTAATTGTGAACACAGAACAACTATGCATACGCACTGAGTTCTCCTTCAGGCTTCACATGTGTAACCGACTTGAAGAATTTCTAAAATGAACCATTTCCCTTTGATACAGACTCACCATAAAGTGAGGTAATAACTCCATTATCACCATGCAGTAACATCGTTGACTTATCGTCTTATTTCCAGTATTTCCAAGTATCTGTCGAAATCTTATCAAGCGGAACATGATCGAAACAGGAAGGAGATCGGACTTGTTCCGCCGATTCGACAGTATTATTCGAGAGTGAGGAATCATTATCACAGCAAAAAGATGAAACGCTAGAAAGCAGTCCCATTTCAAACACCCCATTACTGGTACCTAGATGCAGTTATATTTACTTGAGCGTTAGTTATTGAAGAGAAACAAGATAATTATAGAGGAAGGAAGAAAATCATTGTATTTGACTATTACGAAAATATAAACTTTTCTACAACCACCACCAGTGTGTAATGAAAAAGGTTTCTGGTGCCTTTCACACTTACTACTGGAGTACTCATCAGATATAAAAGAATTTAATCCTATCGTCGAAATGCTTCTGTAAGGATTTGTTACTGAGCAAGTAAAAGAAAATATTGCTTCCTGAAACTTTTTATGAAGGGTGAATCCAAAAACTAATGAAACAATTTCGGAGTTCGTACAGTGATATTTTACGAGTAATTTGGTATAAGGAACATAAGGTCTCCGGTATATAGACAAGTACTGTAGTTGTGATATATTCGGTTACTTACCCCAACGATCTGTTTCTGTAGAATTACCTTCACATCAGTGGGAAAGTATGTTATGTCCTATCTCTAAAACGTATAGCATTTGTGCTGATGCATAAGCATTGTGACGTGGTTGCCGTAGATGCGAGAACCGCCCAGAATAGCGTCGTTGTGCCGTACTTTCTTTGCATTCAGTAACTCCATAGACGAAGGGCATATTGACGAACTGTTCATCACTGAACATGTACACGCTATTTTGTATCGCTGTTAACGTAAAACTATCGTTGACAGAATAAAAAACCCCAGACAGAAGCAAACAGTAGTGAATGCAGGCTGGAAGACGAATAATTCAGTCGGCATTACTGCAATGAACAACTGGTACCGTGAGTGAAACAAGACACACAGCACATATCTTTAATACAGGGGGACAATAATTAAACTATGTGAAACAAAATCGTCATATGTAAGCGTAGGCTTCCGCGGCCGTTGTCTTCTTCAATAAAATTCTTCAGGGTATCAGACCGCATCGTCATAATTTTAAAATGTGCCAACGTTTCGGCCAGCGTTGCAGCTAGCCTTCATCAGGGCCTTACGTTAACTGCTAAATGAACACACTTGGATTCCTTAAATAGCTGCACGAGAAAACCGTGTCGTTACTTGATTGGCTGTACTAGGAGGAGGAGGAGGGGTGAAAGGGATGCTTTATTGGTGTTTCCTTTATTATATGTCATTGGCTGAAATAGCTGTTTTCTATTGGTCTTTATACTAATCCACCCCATTGGAGGAGACGGACGAATAGCGAACAGGTGATGGCTGTGACGTCACACTGTTTCCATGCTGTCCAGAAGCCGGCTGCGGCGTGCCATTGCTTTGTGTGCTCGCGACCACTACTGTGGCTCTCCGCGTGTCCGCATGGGCCGCCACGGCTCTGCCGCCGCTCCGTAGCCCTGCTATTGCAGGCAGCCAAGACCTCGGAAGCTTGTACCCGTCCTCTCTATTCATGTTGGCGGGTCTTTTGGCTATTTCTATCGCCTCTCTAATCTTTCTTTTGAAAGTGAGAGGCTGTTTCGCCAGGACGCGGGCTTCTTGAAAAAATATTGGTTTCCCGCACTCGTCTCGGTGTTCCGCCACTGCTGACTTAGTGTGTTGTTTCAGGCGGATATATCTTTCATGTTCCGAGAGCCTAGTGCTGATCGGACGTCCCGTCTCACCTATGTAAACTAATCCACACGCACAACCAATTTCATACACGCCAGCTGTGTGTAGTTTGTCAACTGCATCCTTGGTAGAACCGAGCATGTCTGATATTTTGTGTCTGCTTCGGAAAATTGGTTTGATGTCGGCTTTTCGTAGAATTTTGCCAATACGTTCGGTGACCCCTTGTACATATGGTAACACAGCAATGCTCTGTGCCTCCTTCTCCTCTTCCCTATTAGTCTTCTCCCTCGTCGACATGGTGCTGTCTATCATCTGCTTCCCATAGCCATTAGTTCCGAAGATGGACCTGAGGTGTTCAAGTTCTGTCTTCAGATGTTCTTCGTCGCTTATCCTGTACGCTCTCTTCGTTAGCGTGTGCAGGGCGGACTTCTTCTGCGTGGGGTGATGGTGGGAGGAGGCGTGAAGGTACCTGTCCGTATTGGTTGGTTTCCTGTACACTTTGTGGCCAAGTTTACCATCAGGTTTTCGATAAACTTCCACGTCGAGAAAAGGCAGCACCCCATTCTTCTCTGTTTCCATTGTAAACTGGATTTTCCTATGCTGTTGGTTAAGGTGCTTGTGGAAGTTCTGTAACTCCTCTTCTCCGTGGGGCCAGCCGTGGGGCCAGCCGTGGCGGCCCATGCGGACACGCGGAGAGCCACAGTAGTGGTCGCGAGCACACAAAGCAATGGCACGCCGCAGCCGGCTTCTGGACAGCATGGAAACAGTGTGACGTCACAGCCATCACCTGTTCGCTATTCGTCCGTCTCCTCCAATGGGGTGGATTAGTATAAAGACCAATAGAAAACAGCTATTTCAGCCAATGACATATAATAAAGGAAACACCAATAAAGCATACCTTTCACCCCTCCTCCTCCTCCTAGTACAGCCAATCAAGTAACGACACGGTTTTCTCGTGCAGCTATTTAAGGAATCCAAGTGTGTTCATTTAGCAGTTAACGTAAGGCCCTGATGAAGGCTAGCTGCAACGCTGGCCGAAACGTTGGCACATTTTAAAATTATGACGATGCGGTCTGATACCCTGAAGAATTTTATTGAAGAAAATCGTCATAGGTTCTGAACGGTTTGCGTTATGACGTTCAAACTGCGTGGTTGGCCGAGGAGCGTAATGGAAATTAGTGTGCGCATACGAAGGTGCCTTGTTGTTGTCGGCCATTTACACGTGAAGATGTCACGGTACAGCGTGCCTGAGCATATAGCTTTGTGAAGGCCTGCTACGTGAGCAACAAAAGCCCAACTACGGCTCGAAGAAAGTTTGCGACCGAGCTCTAGCTGAAGACAACCGGTCCAAGTGGGCCAACTATCAAGAATTTGAATCGAAAGTTTGAGAGCACGGGTAGCGTTCTTGATAACAGTGTTGGCGATGTCGGTCGTCCAAAAAGGGTGAAAACGCCTGAAAACATCGAGCAGGCACGTGATGTGTTTCAGACCAGCCCCAGAAAATCGGTCATACGCGCTGTAGAACAGGTGGGAATCAGGTAAGAGACACTGCGACAAATTGCTGTTTAAGACCTGCATCTCTTGCCACACAAAATTCATACCCATCAGCCGTTATGCCCCAGGGCCATTATACAGCGGTTGTATTTCGCCAACACTATTGTCCAGGGAATTGACGAAACGGACTTTGATGTGAATATCGTTAGGCTTAGCGACGAAGGCCACTTTCATTTGGATGGGTCCGTCAACAAATAAAATTGGCGCATTTGGGGGACTGAGAATCCGCATTTCGCGATCGAGATGTCTCTTCACCTTCAATGAGGGACTGTGTGGTGCGCAGTGTCCAGTCACGGAATAATCCGTGCTATATTCCTTGATGGTACGGTGACTACCGAACGCTACGTGAAGGTTTTGGAAGATGATTTCATCCTCGTCATCAAAAATTATCCCGATTTCGAAAAGATGTTGTTCATGCAAGACGGAGCGAGTCCCCATCGACGCAGGAGAGTGATGTCCTAGAGGAGCACTGGCATGGGCCTCGATTGGCCCCCATATTCTCCGGATCTGAGCACATGCGACTCCTTTCTGTGGGGCTGTATTAGAGACAAGGTGTACAGCAATAAACCCAAAACCATTGCCGTGCTGAAAACAGCGATTCATGAGGTCATCGACGGCATCGAAGTTTCGACACTTCAGCGGGTCATACAGTATTTCTCTATTCGTCTGCGACACATCATCGGCAATGATGGCAGACATATCGAACATGTCATAACTTAAACCAGAATATCGATAGTGACGTTTATGTGTTGAATAAAGTGTGTGAACGACATAGTTTGTAACTAGTTTACATTTCCTTCAAATGGTGCAAATGGCTCTGAGCACTATGGGACTTAACAACTGAGGTCATCAGTCCTCCAGAACTTACAACTACTAAAACCTAACTAACCTAAGGACATCACACATCCATGCCCGAGGCAGGATTAGAACCTGCGACCGTAGCAGTAGTGCGGTTCCAGACTGAAGCGCCTAGAACCCATAGGTTACCGCGGCCGGCTTGCATTTTTTTCCCCATGTAGTTCAATAATTGAAACGCTCTATGTAGATATGGGTAAGAAATGAAACGAAGTGTCAGTAGAAATCTACCCTGTAATGAGCCACCGTATACCGTATGTCCGTCATACGAAAATATGCAGGAAATATCCCTGAACAATTTCTGAAATTTTGACGTTGTTCGGGTTCAGCTTGTAGAATGAGAAACAGGCAGGGAGAAAGGCTCTGAGCACTATAGGACTTAACATCTATGGTCATCAGTCCCCTAGAACTTAGAACTACTTAAACCTAACTAACCTAAGGACATCACACAACACCCAGCCATCACGAGGCAGAGAAAATCCCTGACCCCGCCGGGAATCGAACCCGAGAACCCGGGCGTGGGAAGCGAGAACGCTACCGCACGACCACGAGATGCGGGCGCAGGGAGAAAGGAAAGATTACGTCAGAATTTGCCACTGTACTACATTACAACATGTAAGAAAGCATGTTCACCACCTTACGGGTTCTGTGTCTGAAAATCCCCGCTCACCTCGACACAGTGTCGTAGGTGCTATACACCTGTTGTCGGCTAAGCTGGAAGCCCTGGAAGGAGACGCGGAAGCCCTACGTACGGCGTCCTCGCATAGCGCACAGGGGCGTAAACGCTGCGCGCGAACCCGATCTCGGAGCTACACCAAGAATCCAGCACGCACCAGCCATGGCTGCTCAATACGCTTTCATTCTAGACACTGGTAACTTCATTTAATCTGCAACTTTTCACTTTCAGTACTTCATACGCACGTTTACTTCTCACGATATCGTATAGAGGATGGCGGAGAGCACTGTTCACCTTTGATCATTTCACCTGCTCTATCAGCGAATGACACTCAGGAACGTATATGCTCGGTACCTCCCTGTGTAAACACGACTTCCTTTAACTTTATCGGAGTGGTATGACGCGGGATATACAGGGTGGCCCATTGATCGTTACCGGGCCAAGTATCTCACGAAATAAGGGTCAAACGAAAAAACTACAAAGAACGAAACTTGTCTATCTTGAAGGGGGAAACCTGATGGGGCTATGGTTGGCCCACTAGATGGCGCTTCCATATGTCAAACGGATATCAACTGCGTCTTTTTTTTAAAATAGGAACCCCCATTTTTTATTTCATAGTCGTGTAGTACGTAAAGAAATATGAATGTTTTAGTTGGACCACTTTTTTCGCTTTGTGATAGATGGCGCTGTAATAGTCACAAACAATTTTAGACGAACAGTTGGTAACAGGTAGGGTTTTTAAATTAAAATACAGAACGTAGGTACGTTTGAACATTTTATTTCGGTTGTTTCCCTGTGATACATGTATCTTTGCGAACTTATCATTTCTGAGAACGCGTGCTGTTACAGCGTGATTACCTGTAAATACCACATTAATGTAATAAATGCTCAAAATGGTGTCTGTCAACCTCAATGGGTTTGCCAATACGTGTAACGACATTCTTCTCAACAGCGAGTAGTTTGCCTTCCGTAATGTTCGCACATGCATTGACAATGCGCTGACGCATGTTATCGGGCGTTGTAGGTGGATCACGGTAGCAAATATCCTTCAACTTTCCCCACACAAAGAAATCTGGGGACGTCAGATCCGGTGAACGTGCGAGCCATGGTATGGTGCTTCGACGACCAATCCATCTGTCATGAAATATGCTATTCAATACTGCTTCAACCGCACGTGAGCTATGTGCCGGACATCCATCATGTTGGAAGTACATCGCCATTCTGTCATGCAGTGAAACATCTTGTAGTAACATCGGTAAAACATTACGTAGGAAATCAGCGTATATTGCACCCTTTAGATTGCCATCGATAAAATGGGGGCCAATTATCCTTCCTCCCATAATGCCGCAGATACATTGACCCGCCAAGGTCGCTGATGTTCCACTTGTCGCAGCCATCGTGGATTTTCCGTTGCCCAGTAGTGCATATTATGCCGGTTTACGTTACCGCTGTTGGTGAATGACGCTTCGTCGCTAAATAGAACACGTGCAAAAGATCTGTCATCGTCCCGTAATTTCTCCTGTGCCCTGTGGCAGAACTGTAAACGACGTTAAAAGTCGTCGTCATGCAATTCCTGGTGCATAGAAATATGGTACAGGTGCAAACGATGTTGATGTAGCATTCTCATCGACGTTTTTGAGATTCTTGCTACTGATGTGCAGATTAGCCGCAACTAAAACACCTACTTGCGCATCAACATTTGCTGCAGGTCGTGGTTGACGTTTTACATGTGGCTGAACGCTTCCTATTTCCTTAAATAACGTAACTATCCGGCGAACGGTCCGGACACTTGTTTGATGGAGCCCAGGATACCGAGCAGCATACATAGCACACGCCCGTTGGGCATTTTGATGACAATAGCCATACATCAACACGATATCGACCTTTTCCGCAATTAGTAAACGGTCAAATTCAACACGGGTAATGTATCACGAAGCAAATACCGTCCGCACTGGCCGAATGTTACGTGAGACCACGTACTTATACGTTTGTGACTATTACAGTGCCATCTGTCACAAAGCGAAAAAAGTCGTCCAACTAAACCATTCAATTTCTTTACGTACTACACGAATATGTAATAAAAATGGGGATTCCAATTTAAAAAAAACTCAGTTGATATCTGTTTGACCTATGGCAGCGCCATCTAGCGTGCCAACCATAGCGCCATCTGGTTTCCCACTTCAAGCTAGACGAGTTTCGCTCATTGTAGTTTTTTTGGTATGATGCTTATTTCTTGAGGTATTTGGCCCGGTCACTATCAATGGACCACCCTGTAAGGTGGAGGAAGTGATGCATTTGTATTGACTCCTGCTGGAACATATAGTACCGGGATTTTTGAGACTAACAGGTACGTTTCTTCACTAAGTACGTCTGTCTTGTGATGTATACCCGTCGATTATGCTGAACATTTCTATGACACACGGTACTAATTGGAATATTTTCCGTTCGGTACCGACTTCCTTCGTGAGTGAAATACATATCGTTTAAATCTTCTGCTAAGTAAAGACTGACGTAAAAAAAAGAAATCGCAACACCAAGAAGGAGATGTGCGGCATAAACGGAAGTTGGTAGGCGGGTTTCAATATCTGAAACATTATGTTTATTCGTATTTCGCGCCAGTCTCATACGAATGGTGGTAGTAGCGAGAGTGAAAATCAGATTCGCTGTGACGCTCGTGAGCGTTAAGTTACCTTCGAGATTGGACATGTTGAGCTGATGTTAGCAAAAATGCCTTTAAGGCAACAATGACGCCATTATCAACACCTCACTGACTTAGAACGAGGTCGTGTAATAGGGCTACGAGAAGGTGGATGTTCCTTCTGCGATCCTTAACAAATAAGGAATGTACTGTACAAATAGCTCTAATTTTGGATATCCAAAATCGTAATACTTCCTAAATATCTTGAATTACATCTACACAAAAGTACATTTGGTCTGATTATTTACGGTAGTGGTGGATAAATATCTGAGCATTTACACGTATTTGATAAGTTACCTGTGCTTAGGTCACATTGAACATTTTTTTATATGGTCATCATATCTGTCATTTCATTTGTACCTGTGCAGCATTTGGCAACAGAAACATAATCACCAGTCACAGGTGATTATGAGAACAGCTGTTTGAAAGTGCTCTACTGCACGTGTTCACTATAATTATGCATAATTCATGACCAACTACATTTATTATTAATTAATAGAATATTAGCGTTAGTTACCTTTGTGACGGAACGTTGTGAGTTGATGTTAGTCAAGAATACCTTTAAGAAGACGCAGTCGCCACTACCAACACCTGACTGACTTTGAACGATGTCGTGTAACAGGGCCGCGAGAAGCTGAATGTTCCTTCCAGCGATCCTGCAGAAAGACTCGACAGGAATGTAGCCACTGTACGTGACTGCTGGTAGCGGCGTCCACGGGAATGTACGGTTGCGAGAAGACCGGGATCTAGGTGGACAGGTGGCAAATGGCTCTGAGCACTATGGGACTCAACTGCTGAGGTCATCAGTCCCCTAGAACTTACAACTACTTAAACCTAACTAACCTAAGGACATCACAAACATCCATGCCCGAGGCAGGATTCGAACCTGCGACCGTAGGGACAGGTGGCACTATCGATGGGAAGACCATCTCGTTCGGTGTGTGGCTCTGGGGCATCGTACTGCTTCTGAAGCAGCGCAGTTGGCGCCACAGTGATACATCGAACTGTTGCAATCGGTTACTTCGACGACAGCTCCGAGCTAGACGCCACGTAGCGTGATTTCCTCAGACCCCAAATCATAGACAAGCTAGAGCTCATTAGAGGACCGGAGGAAGGTTATGGTATAGGGTGCGATTGCTTACGACGGCAGGTGTACTGTCGTCGTTATCCCAAGCACCCTAACTGCCATTCATGAACAACATGCCGGCCGGTGTGGCTGAGCGGTTCTAGGCGCTTCAGTCCGGAACAGCGTGACCGGTACGGTCGCAGGTTCGAATCCTGCCTCTGACATGGATGTGTGTGATGTCTTTAGGTTAGTTAGGTTTAAGTAGTTCTAAGTTCCAGGGGACTGATGACCTCAGATTAAGTCCCAAGGTACTCAGAGCCATTTCAACCAATTCGAACCATGAAAAGCTGGCCGAAGTGGCCGTGCGGTTAAAGGCGCTGCAGTCTGGAACCGCAAGACCGCTACGGTCGCAGGTTCGAATCCTGCCTCGGGCATGGATGTTTGTGATGTCCTTAGGTTAGTTAGGTTTAACTAGTTCTAAGTTCTAGGGGACTAATGACCTCAGCAGTTGAGTCCCATAGTGCTCAGAGCCATTTGAACAATTTTTCGAACCATGAAAAACATTCCAAGGGCTTTTTTACAACGGGGTAACGCCCGCCCTCATACCGCTGTTGTAACTCGACATCCTCTACAGAGGGTAGACATGTTGTCTTCGCCTGCTCAATCACCAGACGTTTCTCTAGTGGAGCACATATGGGACATCATCGGAAGACAATTTCAGCGTCATCTACTAACAGCATCAACCGTCCCTGTATTGACGGACCAAGTGAAACGGGTATGGAACTCCATCCCACAAGCTGACAGCCGGCACACATCCAATATTATGCTTGCACGTTTGCATCCTTGCATTCAACATTCTGTCGGTTACACCTGTTATTAATGTACCACCATTCCGCATCTACAACGGCTTACCTCGCGCTTATTTTAACCTGTGATCTTGCAATGTTAATCGGTTAAAAATGTTACCTGGGACAAATGTTTTCCGGAAATTTCATTACTCTACAATAATTATTATTCGGTATTGCGATTTTTTCCGTCTGTATATTTGGTACAGTTAAGCGATAATGTCACTTTAAATCGCTTCAGATAATAGTCATAGATGCCGGATGGGCCTGGCTGATACCAAACAAAAACATCTAATCGTGTAGTCAAGCGCCAATGACTTATTACGTCATTTAAACTGTAAGTAGGCTGTTTAGGTTTTTATGTTGGTAACGCCACGTAGCGCTCTATATGAAAATCACTGACTGTGCTGCGTGAAGGCTGTGGTTGGTTTGCATTGTTGGAGTATATGCTATTGTAGTGTTGGGCAGTTGGCTGTTAACAGCGCGTAGCATTGCGCAGTTGGAGGTGAGCCACCAGCAGTGCTGGATGTGGGGAGCGAATGACTAGGAAGAACAAACCTGTAATGTTCGGATACAGTGTTACTAGTGTGCTTCTTATACAGTCAAGTCGTTTAAATATCTGGGCGTAACATTGCAAAGTGATATGAAGGGGAAAGAGCATGTAAGGCTTGTGGCAGGGAAGGCAAATAGTCGACATCGCTTTGTTGGGAGAATTTTAGTGAGGAGTTATTCAACCGGATAAGGAGAGCGCATATAGGACGCTGGTGCGACCTATTCTTTGGGATCAATATCAGGTCGGATTGAAGGAAGACATCGAAGCAATTCAGAGGCAGGCTACTAGATTTGTTACCGGTAGGTTCGAACAAAACGTATTACGGAACTCAAATGAGAATCCCTGGAGGGAAGGCAACGTTCTCTTCGAGAAACGCTATTGAGAAAATGTAGAGAGCCGGAATTTGAAGCTGACTGCCGAATGATTCTATTGCCGCCAACACAGATTGTGCGTAAGGAACACAAAGATAAGATACGAGAAAGTAGAGCTCATACGAAGGCGTACAGACACTCGTTTTCCCCTCGCACTGTTCGCCAGTGGGACAATAGTAGAAATGACAAGTAATGGTACAGGGCTACACTTCCCATGCAACTTACGGTGTCGTGCGGAGTGTCTATGTAGATGTAGGTGCAGATGTAGATATAGACACGAATCTGGGTTCAGAAGGGGTCCCGCCATAAACATGTCACTTGCCACAAATGGCTCTGAGCACTATGCGACTTAACTTCTGAGGTCATCAGTCGCCTAGAACTTAGAACTAAGTAAACCTAACTAACCTAAGGACATCACACACATTCATGCCTGAGGCAGGATTCGAACCTTCGACCGTAGCGGTCACGCGGTTCCAGACTGAAGCGCCTTTAACCGCACGGCCACACCGGCCGGCTCACTTGCCACAAAAGACCAGTGATGCATCTACTCTATCTAAATGACTGTTCGGAGATTTGAACCCTAGATCTGTCGAATGCTGCTCAAGTGCCTTAACCGCTACGCGAACTCGAATGTTACACCTAAAACGTGGTAAGAGGCGTCGATCGTCTCAAAAATCCAAAAACATGCATTATGAAAGGCTTTCAGTTGTGCGTTTAAGTGCATGAAAACTAAACTATACTCCGATCGATCAGGCCATGAAGGCCCAACGATACCGACCGGCCGCCGTGTCATCCTCGGCCCATAGGCGCCAATGGATGGGTATATGGTCAGCACACAACTCTCCTGGTCGTTGTCAGTTTTTGTGATCAGAGCCGCTTCTTCCCGATCAAGTAGCTCTTCAATTGGCCTCACGAGGGCTGAGTGCACCCCGCTACCAACAGCGCTTGGCTGGCAGGACGGTCACCCATCCAAGCGATAGCCCAGCCCGATAGTGCATAACTTTGGTGATCTGGCGGGAACCGGTGTTACCACTGCGGCAAGGCCGGTGGCGCGTTTTAGTACATGCCTTTACGAAAATCAGTGCATCTGTTGCCTCTGATATATCAGCTGAAACTGTAAATCTCTTTCACAGGGCCTCTATGGTGAGACACATAATCTGTTATTCATGGGAATTTCCAGAAAAGCTGTGTTTCATATATCACGTTGTTGTTGTGGTTCCCAGTCCGAAGACTGACTTCATTTAGCTGTCAATGCTAGTCAGTCCTGACAAAGTGACTTCATCCCTGCACAGCTACCGGAACGCACATCCGTTCGAACTCGCTTACTGTTTCACCTTTCGGTCCCACTCTACACTTTTTACCCTCTACAGTGACTTCTGCTACCAAATTCACGATTTTTTGATTACTTAAAGTGTCTCTCTTTTTAATCTATTTGTGCCATAAACTTCTTTCTTTGCGTATTTTAATTCAGTATCTTTTCATCGGGTATTCGATCTAAACGTCTATTTTTCAATATTGTTCTATAGCACCACATTTCTTCCTGTCTTATTTGCTTATCGTTCATGTTTCACTTCCGTAACAGACTGCATTTCAGACAGTACATTTAGAAAAACATTCTTAAATTAATGTTAGGTATCAACAAACAGTTCAAATGGCTCTGAGCACTATGAGACTTAACATCTGTGGTCATCAGTACCCTAGAACTTAGAACTACTTAAACCTAACTAACCTAAGGATAACACACGCAGCCATGACCGCGGCAGGATTCGAACCTGCGACCGTAGCGGTCCAGACTTAAGTGCCTAGAACCGCTCGCTCACCCTGGCTGGCAGGTATCAACAAATTCTTCTTTTTAGAGATGCTTTTCTTGCAGCAGCAGGCTGCGTTTTGTTTCCTCTCTATTTCGGGCGTCATCAGTTATTTTACTGCGCAAATAGGAATAATGATCTACAACTTTAGTGCCCGATTTCTTAAACTAATTCCCTCGGCATCGCCTAATTTGATAGGCCACATTAAGATCTTACTTAGATACTATAGGCAGTTACCTGAGACGTAGCAGTATCACAGGAAATGGAGTGACAGAATCGACTGCTATTAATGATTTCAATTCTCCGGTGTTAATTAACGTTCTCTTCAGAACTCCATGTGGATATTTTGTGAATTCTAAAGAAAAACAGAGGGTGAACGCATACGTGGTCGTTCAGGTATCCATCGTTATTAACCCGGTCACCAAAAATTCCATGTGAAAGTTAAATTTCGTTTTATGTCATCAGTGTGTTGCGGAAACTACTGGTAGTTTTACTTGATTTACACTCCTGGAAATGGAAAAAAGAACACATTGACACCGGTGTGTCAGACCTACCATACTTGCTCCGGACACTGCGAGAGGGCTGTACAAGCAATGATCACACGCACGGCACAGCGGACACACCAGGAACCGCGGTGTTGGCCGTCGAATGGCGCTAGCTGCGCAGCATTTGTGCACCGCCGCCGTCAGTGTCAGCCAGTTTGCCATGGCATACGGAGCTCCATCGCAGTCTTTAACACGGAGTAGCATGCCGCGACAGCGTGGACGTGAACCGTATGTGCAGTTGACGGACTTTGAGCGAGGGCGTATGGTGGGCATGCGGGAGGCCGGGTGGACGTACCGCTAAATTGCTCAACACGTGGGGCGTGAGGTCTCCACAGTACATCGATGTTGTCGCCAGTGGTCGGAGGAAGGTGCATGTGCCCGTCGACCTGGGACCGGACCGCAGCGACGCACGGATGCACGCCAAGACCGTAGGATCCTACGCAGTGCCGTAGGGGACCGCACCGCCACTTCCCAGCAAATTAGGGACACTGTTGCTCCTGGGGTATCGGCGAGGGCCATTCGCAATCGTCTCCATGAAGCTGGGCTACGGTCCCGCACACCGTTAGGCCGTCTTCCGCTCACGCCCCAACATCGTGCAGCCCGCCTCCAGTGGTGTCGCGACAGGCGTGAATGGAGGGACGAATGGAGACGTGTCGTCTTCAGCGATGAGAGTCGCTTCTGCCTTGGTGCCAATGATGGACGTATGCGTGTTTGGCGCCGTGCAGGTGAGCGCCACAATCAGGACTGCATACGACCGAGGCACACAGGGCCAACACCCGGCATCATGGTGTGGGGAGCGATCTCCTACACTGGCCGTACACCACTGGTGATCGTCGAGGGGACACTGAATAGTGCACGGTACATCCAAACCGTCATCGAACCCATCGTTCTACCATTCCTAGACCGGCAAGGGAACTTGCTGTTCCAACAGGACAATGCACGTCCGCATGTATCCCGTGCCACCCAACGTGCTCTAGAAGGTGTAAGTCAACTACCCTGGCCAGCAAGATCTCCGGATCTGTCCCCCATTGAGCATGTTTGGGACTAGATGAAGCGTCGTCTCACGCGGTCTGCACGTCCAGCAGGAACGCTGGTCCAACTGAGGCGCCAGGTGGAAATGGCATGGCATGCCGTTCCACAGGACTACATCCAGCATCTCTACGATCGTCTCTATGGGAGAATAGCAGCCTGCATTGCTGCGAAAGGTGGATATACACTGTACTAGTGCCGACATTGTGCATGCTCTGTTGCCTGTGTCTATGTGCCTGTGGTTCTGTCAGTGTGATCATGTGATGTATCTGACCCCAGGAATGTGTCAATAAAGTTTCCCCTTCCTGGGACAATGAATTCACGGTGTTCTTATTTCAATTTCCAGGAGTGTATTTTATTCTGTATAGGAAAAAAAATATTAATGTCTTTGTCCAATAACTGTCTTCATTTTGTGCACTCTACGAGGAAGGTAAGGGACTTCGGTACATTGGTATGATTAAGGGAAAAAGCAGATTGCTTACAAAATTCTCGTGCGATCTACCCTAGCATGTTGCGACACAGACAAAGTAGGACAACATGGGATACTGAAGATATAAAAAGAAAGGTAAGAGGAACGATGACATGCTTTTTGATCTTCGGGTGAGGGTCGCTGAAATGTTCAAGAACACAGACTAGAAGACGCTTGAAAAATGTTCAAATGTGTGTGAAATCTTATGGGACTTCACTGCTAACTTCATCAGTCCCTAAGCTTACTCACTACTTAACCTAAATTATCCTAAACACAAACACACACACCCATGCCCAAGGGAGGACTCGAACCTCCGCTGGGACCAGCCGCAAGACGCTTGAAGAAAGACTCACAGTACCCTGAGAAAACCTGTTTATAAAGGTTCCAAGAACCGCCATTAAGTGTGGGATAATATACATTTTAGTCTACAATTGCAATGTTTTCTTTGTTTTCAAACAGGCACCCGGTTTCGGTACACAGCATCATCCTCAGACCACCTCCTGTCACGCAGGATCACGCTCGCTTCCCCAGTAGATGCGTCAAGTTGAAGAATTATTTGAAGAAAGTCGTCTCTTTTAAATGCGAAATTGTTTCAATGTTATTTCCTTTGGCAAATGTACGCTCTGTCCTTAAGGAAATGTTTCATCTCGTCTATGAAACATGTTATAAAACGGGTATGAATTGTGAATTCAGGTCAACGATATCTGAGTAAAGAATCGGTCGGACGGTAGTTTCAAACGTTTTACAACGAAACGTGAGCGAAGAGCGAAGTTCCTCTCAGCAAACTGTGCTCTATTCTCTTGTCCTCATCGAACTAAACAGATGTATTTTATGTAAGTCTTTTTGTAGTAGAACTACGTGTGCTTCGATAAGTGCCGAAGTGATAAGAAATACCACTCAATCCATGACAAGAAGATTGCGGCACTGTATTGATACCAATGGTCATCACTTGTAACACCTTATGTAAAAGGACGTCAATGCCACCTTTTTGACCTTCGTTAACCCTCAAAAACCTTGCTGTTACACATCATTGGACTCGTCTCGGTAGCCGCTATCGGAAAATAAGTACCGAACTATAGCATACTATTTAAAAAGACAAAGTTGACCTTCATATCTCTGACGCGACCCCACCTAGTGACAAAAAACCAACGTCATAATATGGCCCCCGTTGTCCCATGCAATATTTGTCCCAAAAACTTTTCAGCTACTATCATACTTTCGGAGTTATTCTAGATGGCAACAGTTAGTGACTCACCCTGTATATTAAGAGGAGCATTGAACTATATACTACAGAGTCGTTGGGACGGCGAAAACAAGATTTTACTAATTACAGCGCTCACAAAGGCAGTTAAGATATCATTTTTCGTACTTTGGGTGCGCAAATAGAAGAGGAATAGAAGCTAACATGTGTTGTTCTGGGAAGTAAACTGCAACACGCACGTCACGGTGGACTACACAGTATGGTTGTACTACGCTGAAGCAACAGAAGTCCTGGGATAGCGAATGCAGATACACAGGTGGCGCACATACGCAAGGTATAAAAGGGCAGTCCTTTGGCGGAGCTGCCATTTGCACTCAGGTATGGCCGCACCACGGGAATTAATACACTTTGACCGTGGAATGTTGGAGCCAGACGCGTGGGATATTCCATTTTGGAAATCATGAGAGAACTCAGTTTTCCGAGATCATCAGTGTCAAACGTGCGCCGAAAATACCAAATTTCAGGTATTACTTCTCACCACGTACGGCCTTAGAAATGGATGACGGCCTTAGCGTAACGACCGAGAGCAGCGGCGTTTGCTAAGAGATGGCACTGCTAACGGGCAAGCAACGCTGCGTGAAACAACTGCAGAATCAATGTCGGATGCACGACGGACATATCCGTTAGGTCAGTGCTTCGAAATTTGACGTTAACGGGCTATGGCAGCAGACGACTGATGCGAGCACCTTTACTAACAGCACGATATCGCCTGCAGCACCTCCCCTGGGCTCGTGACCACATTGGTTGGACCCGAGACTACTGAAAAATCGCGGTCTGGTCAAATGAGCCCCTGTTTCAGTCCATAAAAGCTGATGGTAGGGCTCGCGCGTGGCGAAGAACCCAGAGACCCATGGAACCCTGTTGTCAGCGAGGCAATATGCAAGCTGGCGATGGGTCCATAATGGTGTGGAACTGGAATGGACTGGATCCTCTGGTCCAATTGAACCGATCACTGACTGGAAATGATTACGTCCGGCTATTTGTAGACCATCTGGGCGCATTCATGGACTTCTTTTCCCAAACAACTACGGAATTTTTGTGGGTGACAATGCGCTATTGTCACTGTGACATAGTTGTTCGCGATTGTTTTAAAGAACATTCTGAACGATTCCAGCGAATGATCTGGCCATTCAGATCGCACGACATGAATCCCACCGAACATTTGTGGGACGTAATCGAGAGGCGAGTTCGTGCAGAAAATCCTGCACGGGCAACACTTCCTCTATTACGGACGACTAGGGAGGCATCGATGCCCAGTATTTTTGCAGGGGACTTCCAACATTGTGTTGAATTCAGGCCATGTCTGGCTCCTGCATACGATGGGTGGGAGGTCCTACACGATATTTTTGTCACCTCATTGTATTGAATAAATATTAAATAATTATATAGGACATTAAAAGGGAGCGGGGCACACCCTCTAAATAAATTCGTGAAATTCTTTTTCTCATTTATCAATTATTTTTAACACTAGGATGCATGAAGTAATTGGTTCTCGTGATGAGGGTGTAAAACACTCATGTTCCCTTGTATTTAGTGAACCGGGAAGTTCCATGGAAAGACAAATCGGGCAAAGGTGCAAAAAGCAGACGTCAGCCGGAAACTCCGCTGGAGGTTCCCACCTTCCCCCCCCCCCCCCCCCCCCCTCCTCACCGCTTCCAGTTACCTCTCAACCGTGGCTAATTAGTAACCCTTCTTCAGCTAACGAGGCAACTTCCTCCTCCCTAGTCGTCTTACACGGTACAAATCTCTTGAGGAAGTACTTGGTTTACGCTGCACAAGTGCTGTAGCCATGGAGATTGCAGCCTTAAACTGAGAAAGCGGATGATGTAGCTACATATGAACCTAAGAACGTTTTCTAGCGCAGTGCAGTGCATTTTAACAAATTTATAGGCAGAGTAAAAAGACAGAAGTTATCTCACTTGTACAAGGTCATTTTTATTTTCATCGTCAGATCTGAAGCGTAACTGAAACCACAGCGGATATTCGGTAAAGCTTTGTGCAGATGTATTGCTGACTGTGTCTAGTGTGCCTGCCAATCGCATCACTTCGCACTTTTTAGTTCTGCGCGCTCAATCGTTACGTTAGGATGTCTAGACAAATATGTCTTCCGCAGAGTGTGAATTCTTGCTGAGGATTTTCGCCCGTTTTCATGCAGCCCAAGTAATGCAACTGTGATGCGTTTAGTTCTCCATGACAAATCTCGACCGCTCATGGCAGAGGCGACGAACAGGCTCTAGGAGCGTTTTCGATGGGATTTGTTTGATCACTCACCACACGACCCAGATTTGGCGCCCTTTGATTTTCGTCTCTTCTCTCACGTGAATCGGTGGATGCGAGGACAGTATTTCGGCACAGACAACAAGCCGCAGACGTGCGTGGGGAAATCGGTGGAAACGAGGAGGGTATTGGACAGTACCACGCTACGACAAATGTTTGGGTCGGAGTGGTGACTATGTGGAGAAGTAGCTGGAAGGTGTAGCTTAACTGTTTCAAACAAAACATTCTGGGCTTTCACTGTGGTTTCCATTTCACGACCTATCGGAGACTGAAAAAAGAAGTCCTTATACTACGAAACTATTAAAGTGTTTTTGTTAGCGTGGCCATCCACCGCAACAAGCAAAGAAATATTTATATTGCAAATAAAAAACGCCTTCTCTCGCTGCCCTGTATTTTACTTTCCCAGAAGCGTTTCGCCATTTTTCACTATAAGGCATCATCAGTGGAATGTTTTTAGTTGGTATCGGTCTTTGCTCTCTTTGGTCACATGGAGGTCACACTAACGTTATATTTTCGAAACATAAGCATGTTTTTGCGTTTCGAACACGTTTCTTCTCTCTTTTCCATATACCGATAGGGCATCATAACAACTAGTCACACAAAATGAAAAGTGAGAAGAAAAATGTTCGTAACACTAAAACAAGCTTATGTTTCTAAAATACAGTGGTAGTGCGATCTCCATGTGACCAGAAGAGAGGAAACGCCCATGCCAACTAGAAACAGGAAGAACCATGCCACTGATGAGGCCTGAAAGTGCAAAAAGGCGAAACGTGTGTGGGAAAGTAAAACACAGTGCAGCAAGAGAAGGCGTTTTTTATTTTCAAAAGAAAACCCTAGGCATTACTTGTACTTATTTAGGAGAATTATAGAAACCAATAACAAAGAGCTTGGTAGACATCTGCTCAAGAATTTAACTTAAATGCTTTATTTCTAGAGCACATTAACCCTTTAATTAATTAAGTCATAATCCAATGACTTCTTAAATTCGATCAAACAATTTATGGATAAAGTTAAGAATAAAGAACTAAGTGCTTAACTGATCTGACTAGACGAGATTAACATAAGTATTCTTTCCGAGCTCAAAAAACAAAGGATACAACTTCATCATTTTCTTCTTCTTCTTCTTCTTCTTCTTCTTATTCCTTAGCGTTTGTCCTACATGCAGGTGGGGTCCGCTGACAATGCAAACAACATTCAATATATTCATTAAAAGTGTGCAAATATTAAATGAATTGCCATTAGTGCCAACAGTAAATGTTGAAGCACAGTTGCAAGTGCATATAAGTGATAACAAATGGGAACAGTGAGAGAATAAAAACGAAAAGCTATGACTAATATTTGCTGTAGTATATACTAAACGAATGACAGGCCAAAATTGGATATGGAGTGACTGTGTTGCTCAGTCACCTGAGTGAGACGTCGATATAAAATGGATTAAGGGAGGAAAGGGTGAACGTGGCAGAACCAGCATTTAAGAACGATGAGAGGAGAATGTATACGCTATGTTGCTTCCTTGGCAGGATGAAAGATCAGTTGCAGGAAATGGCCAGTGAGACGGTGATCATATTAACAAGGTGCAACCTAAAATTAAGTAAGTCGTAAACCAAGCGGTAGTAGCGCCAATAAGCTTCTGTAACACCTAGACAGAATTTACCTGTTTTGGAAATTTGATAACAGATGCGGAGTAGAAGTAAAACGCAAACTGGTAGTAGAATACACTTGGGAAAAATAGCTTGCAATAAGACGGGAAGCCAGTTTGATCAATAAATATTTAATTATCGTAAGGACGAAGGTAGTCAGTACATTTATACAACGATCAATGCCATATAAAAGCAAAACGTGTACAATAGGTGCAGAAATACTGAAAGTACTTAGGGGGACAGGATTCCAGAAGAAGAAGTATTTGCGTCAATTACGTGAAATCATATCCACGAGATATTTTAGCTATAAATAAAATTCACTAATTTGACATACTGTAAGTTATGAAGAACTCCTAGTTTCTGAAAAGGCAAAAGTAAGACGAGGAAGATTATTTATTAACATCCCGTGTATGACACAATCACAAGGGACAGTACAGAAGCTGGTATTGGGGAAGGAATACGGCCATGGCATTTTATAAGGCACTGTCCCATTATTTTCCTTTGGTGGTTTATGAAAAGAAAAGAAAACCCAAACAGGATGTCCTACCGGGTCTAGAACCGCCGTTCTCCCGAATGCGAGTCTGGTGTGTTACTTGGAACACCCAGTGGAAGGAAAGAATGCCAATCAACAACGTGCGCTAAAGAATGGCGGCGTGCTGAAAAGTTGTTGTTGTTGTTGTGGTCTTCAGTCCTGAGACTGGTTTGACGCAGCTCTCCATGCTACTCTATCCTCTGCAAGCCTCTTCATCTCCCAGTACCTACTGCAGCATACATCCTTCTGAATCTGCTTAGTGTATTCATCTCTTGGTCTCCCTCTACGATTTTTACCCTCGACGCTGCCCTCCAGTACTAAATTGGTGATCCCTTGATGCCTCAGAACATGTCCTACCAACCGATCCCTTCTTCTAGTCAAGTTGTGCCACAAAGTCCTCTTCTCCCCAATTCTATTCTATACCTCCTCATTAGTTATGTGATCTACCCATCAGATGTTCAGCATTCTTCTGTAGCACCACATTTCGAAAGTTTCTATTCTCTTCTTGTCTAAACTATTTATCGTCCATGTTTCACTTCCATACATGGCTACACTCCATACAAATACTTTCAGAAACGACTTCCTGACACTTAAATCAATACTCGATGTTAACAAATTTCTCTTCTTCAGAAACGCTTTCCATGCCATTGCCAGTCTACATTTTATATCCTCTCTACTTCGACCATTATCAGTTACTTTTGCTCCCCAAATAGCAAAACTCCTTTACTACTTTAAGTGTCTCATTTCCTAATCTAATTCCCTCAGCATCATACGACTTAATTTGACTACATTCCATTATCCTCGTTTTGCTTTTGTTGATGTTCATCTAATACCCTCCTTTCAAGACACTGTCCATTCCGTTCAACTGCTCTTCCAAGTCCTTTACTGTCTCTGACAGAATTACAATGTCATCGGCGAACCTCAAAGTTTTATTTCTTCTCCATGGATTTTAATACCTACTCCGAACTTTTCTTTCGTTTCCTTTACTGCTTGCTCAATATACAGATTGAATAGCACCGCGGGGAGGCTACAACCCTGTCTCACTCCCTTCCCAACCACTGCTGTCCTTTCATGTCCCTCGACTCTTATAACTGCCATCTGGTTTCTGTACAAATTGTAAATAGACTATCGCTCCCTGTATTTTACCCCTGCCGCCTTCAGAATTTGAAAGAGAGTATTCCAGTCAACATTGTCAAAAGCTTTCTCTAAGTCTACAAATGTTAGAAACTTAGGTTTGCCTTTCATTAATCTATTTTATAAGATACGTCGTAGGGTCAGTATTGCCTCACGTGATCCAACATTTCTACGGAATCCAAACTGATCTTCCCCGAGGTCGGCTTCTACCAGTTTTTCCATTCGTCTGTAAAGAACTCACGTTAGTATTTTGCAGCCGTGACTTATTAAACTGATAGTTCGGTAATTTTCACATCTGTCACCACCTGCATTCTTTGGAATTGGAATTATTATATTCTTCTTGAAGTCTGAGGGAATTTCGCCTGTCTCGTACATCTTGCTCACCAGATGGTAGAATTTTGTCAGGACTGGCTCTCCCAAGGCTGTCAGCAGTTCTAATGGAATGTTGTCCACTCCCGGGGCCTTGTTTCGACTTAGGTCTTTCAGTGCTCTGTCAAACTCTTCACGCAGTATCATATCTCCCATTTCATCTTCATCTACCTCCTCTTCCATTTCCATAATATTGTCCCCAATAACGTCGCTCCTGTATAGACACTCTATACACTCCTTCCACCTTTCTGCTTTCCCTTCTTTGCTTAGAACTGGGTTTCGATCTGAGCTCTTGATATTCATGCAAGTGGTTCTCTTTTCTCCCAAGGTCTCTTTAATTTTCCTGTAGGCAGTATCTATCTTACCCCTCATGAGGTAAGCCTCTACGTCCTTACATTTGTCCTCTAGCCATCCCTGCTTAGCCATTCTTTACTTCCTGTCGACCTCATTTTTGAGACGTTTGTATTCCTTTTTGCCTGCATCACTTGCTGCTGAAAAGTAATGTCTTCGAATTTCTCATGTGAAAACGTTTACATCTCAGTAAATGAAACAAATATTCAACGTCTTTATTCTTCATGTCTATGAATCTGCAACACTGTGCAGCTAAAGGGTTCCGATTTGTATCGTGTAACATAGCGATTTGCAACGTAACTACGTCTGTACGTTAGAAAGAGAGCGCTCTAATCGAGCTTCGAATTTAGTGAGTTCGTGCAAACATGGAGCAACCCTCTTTTCAGCATGTGTGTGCCGAAACACACACGAGTGCTGTGATATCTACAACAACCCGACACCTTGGGTTCATTGTCATCGATCATCCCCTATATAGTTCCGACTTGGCCGTACCCGATTCATCCGTTTCCCGAACTTAAAGTATACCTTCCACTACTTTACTTTGTTAATAATAGAGCGGTGCAGGCGGGGGTTGGCTCCTTCAGCAAGGTCAAATATTCTACAGCAACTGTATCATCAAGCTGGTCTCTCGCTGGGAGAAATGTGTTCGTCGGCAGTACAATTATATGGAGAAATAAACATGCAGACTTGAAGAGTACAGATGTAGAATGTTAATAACGTTTGTTTTACTTAAAAACCTTTAAGAGCGTCTACATAAACAATTCCAGGGCATTACTTTTCAGCACGTCCTCCTACAAATGTTTCAGCAGTTAGTTTTTCCAAATTCTGCAATTAAATTGTCTGTTTTTTTAACATATTCAGGAGTATTTTTACCCAACTGTGTATGAGGGACCCATATCGTTTTTTATATCTGAAGAGTCTCCTTTGTTTTGATGTGGTGGAACTGAAACTCATTTTCTCCCCTTGCAACCCTCTCAGTTCACCAGAAGTTCCACATTAATTCTTAAAGGGTTTAGGCAAATTTCTCACCATTGATATGTGTAGTTTCTGCAGTTATGCATTTTTCTGACGTGTTGTTGTTTCTTTCATACTGAATTATTTGTCTGACAGCATTTGATATGTTCATTGTTGAGTCCGGAGTTGTCAGTAATTAGTTGCTTTGAGCTTATTCTATTTAGTGAGCTCTAAAACTAGACAACAAGGAGTTTAGACTGTAATTTCGTTTCTGAAATCTCTCGTTGGAACTGTCCTCTTCCCTAAACTTTGAAACGTAGTCCATATTCGTCTGACTGATCTGTTGTCCAATCCCTCCTGCACAAATTATAGAATATGTTTTAAGCTTAAAGACAGGTTTCATGCAACTGTCGACAATACTCTGTTCTGTGCAAGGCTCTTCATCTCTGATTACTGAAGCCATGGTACCCTCTAGTTGATCACAGACCTCAATGGAAAACGACCACTTCAAATGGCTGACCACTAAAGAAGTCAAATGTAACAAATATTACAGTTATCCAGTGAGTGCAATGGCCGGCCTGGCTGGCCGAGCGGTTCTAGGCACTACAGTCTGGAACCGCGCGACCGCTACGGTCGCAGGTTCGAATCCTGCCTCGGGCATGGATGTGTGTGACGTCCTTAGGTTAGTTAGGTTTAAGTAGCTCTAAGTTCTAGGGGACTGATGACCTCAGAAGTTAAGTCCCATAGTGCTCAGAACTATTTCAACCAAGTGAGTGGAATGTAAGTAGAGGTGCAGTATTAACAACGGCCGGTCCCGGTGGCCGAGCGGTTCTAGGCGCTTCAGTCCGTAACCGCGTGACTGCTACGGTCGCAGGTTCGAATCCTGCCTCGGGCATGGATGTGTGTGATGTCCTTAGGTTAGTTAGGTTTAAGTAGTTCTAAGTTCTAGGGGACTGATGACCTGAGATGTTAAGTCCCATAGTGCTCAGAGCTATTTGAGCCACACCTTTCCCTGACAGCAGTTTGGTTTAATGCAGAATTCCAATACACCATATTACTTCCCACTCTGTTAGCTACAAAACTCTACTTTTCAACGGAATCTCTATTCTACGCGACGGCTTCCTTACTCAACTTCCATGTGAGGGGGAGAGAAGGCTCTATACCCGATTTGTAGCACTCCACTCATTGACGTCGGAGCGAACGTCTAGCTGCAGCAATAGCCTCCCCATCATCCAAGTTCTGCTTCCCGCAGAGTGTAAGCTTCACTGATCCAAACACATAGAAGTCTGAAGGTGCGAGATTCGGGCTGTAGGGTAGACGTGGAAGAACAGTCCAATGACGTTCTGTGAGCTCCTCTCTCGTGCGCAGACTCCTGTGAGAGCGCGGATTTCAACATTGGCTTTGGAGAACAAGTGACGTGGCTCCAGTACATGGACTGCCTTTTTGTTTCCTGTTGGAAAAATTGTCACGGTTAGCCTCCTAAGGCGCAAGCAATTCTATATAGACGATCTTTCGTTGCTCTTTATGGTCTTCTGTTAGGCTGCCAGGAACTCAGCGGGCACACATCCATAAGTACATCACCTGGCGGATGTGTGTGTCAGTAGTAGCAACAGAGACGTCCAGTTGAGCAGCGAAATGTCTGATTGTGAACCGTCAGTCACGTCGACTGTGAGTGTCCGCACGTTCCAACAATGCAGAAGTCACAGCTGTGTGCGGCAGGATATCGGAGGGGTTTGCTTTGCGCGACCTTCTAGCTTTAATGACAGACGCCTCGCCAATGATTTGCCGTGCTTTTGTTCATTGCTGGATCTTTGTAGACAGTTTGCAAGTACCTGTGGATATCTGCGATGCTCTGGTTTTCCGCCAAAAAACCTTAGTGACAGTTCTCTGCTTGAAACGAACCTCCATTGCAGAAAGCAATTCGAAGGCTACGTATAGCCTGTGGGAAGTTCATGAAGCTATAGGGACTGAAACTGAAATATCCGAAAGTGTCCCACAAAAAATTTAGAAATTTTTTCAAGCGAAATTGGCTGATAAAAAAATGTGCTGTATTACTTATTGAACGCTCCTCCTATATTAAAAACTGCAGCGTACTTGAAGACGATGTTATTCGTCGGTAGCAGTGGTAAAAGTAGTATGTAGTTGGATCTCAAATTAAACTTTAATCGCCTCTTTCTTATCCGTGTAATGTTCTTTTCAGGATATAATAAGGGGAAAATATATCACTTCGCTTATGACAATTCCTAGAAACCAATGTGGTGCTTAATACAATTTAGGGTTGATGACTATTTTACATCTACCACTACGTGCCACATATGATATGCACTTAAGAGCCAAAGAAACTGGTTCGCCTGCCTAATGTCGCGTAGAGTCCATGCGAGCACGCAAACGTGCCGCAGCACGACGTGGCATGGACTCGTCTAATGCCTGAAGTAGTGCTGGAGGGAACTGAGACCATGAATACTGCAGGGCTGTCCATCAATCAGTAAGAGTAAGAGGGGGTGGAGATATCTTCTGAACAGCACGTTGGATGGCGACCCAGTATGCTCAATAATGTTCACGTCTGTAGAGTTTGGAGTCCAGCGGAAGTCTTTAAACTCAGAAGAGTGTTTCTGGAGCCACGCTGTAGGAATCCAGGACATGTGGGGTGTTGCATTGTCCTGCTGGAATTGTTAAAGTCCGTCGGAATGCAAAATGGATAGGAATAGACGCAGACGATCTCACAGGATGCTTAAGTAAGTGTCACCTATCAGAGTCGTATATAAACGTATCAGGGATCCCATATCACTGCAACTGCACACGTGCCACACCATTACAGAGCCTCCACCGGCTTGAACAGTCCCCTGTTGATATGCAGGGTCCATGGATTCATGAAGTTGTCTCTGTAGCCGCACTTGTTCATTCACTCGAAACAATTTGAAACGAGACTTGTCCGATAAAGCAACATGTTTCCAGTTGGTGTTGCGTAAGGTTCCGTGTCGTGCAGTCATCAAGGGTACACGAATGTGCCTTCGGCTCCGAAAGCCCACATCGACGATGTCTCGTTGAATGATTAGCGCGCTGACACTTGTTGATGGCCCAGTATTGAAATCTGCAAGAATTTGAGGAGGGATAGCACCTCTGTCACGTTGAAAAATTCTCGTCACTCATCATTGGTCCAGTCCTTGTAGGATCATTTTTGAGCTGCAGCGGATTTGATGTTTTACGGGTCGTACGAGAGGATCCCCACTTCATCGCTACCTCGGATATGCTGTGTCCCATCTCTCGCGCGCAGATTATTTCACCATGTTCAAAGTCTCTTAAATCTCCATAACCAGCCATTGTAGCAGCAGTAATCGATCTAACAACCGCGCCAGACACTTGTCTTATATAGGTGTTGCCGTCCGCAGCGCCGTATGCTGCCTGTTTACATATCTCTGCATTTGAATAAGCGTGCCTATACCAGTTTTTGTAGCGGTTCAGTGTGTATTCGCATATTGTGTCAGTACGTGTCGCGTGCTTTTCAGTAGACTGATAGATAAATTATTCGCGACCAGAATCCACCTCAAAACGCAAGCGGATTCCGCATGAATTGTGGTGGTCTGCGCCTTTCACGTCCGCTGGACCGGAATGGCGATAACCGCAACCGGATTATCGCTGTGGCGAAGCGTCGCCCTCTGTAACTGCCGACTATTGTGCGTATTATGATTTCCATAAACATTATTCCTGCCGTCCGGAAATGCACCTCGGTTGCTGGCAAATAGTGGTGTTATTAACTGTTAGCAGCAACATTATACGCGGTGTTAAAAAAATATTCTATATTTTGCGAAGTGGTAATACGAACCAAAACAAGAAAAAAGTCCTATAAACATTATCTATAAAATTCATTAGTGAAGAGCTACGAGTACTTGTTCATCTTTGCTACTGTGAAAGACCTCTCCTATTTCACGCTCTCTGCTATTACGAATGAGCTACAGTATACATTAAACAAATGATAACGCGTTATTCCGTTAGAGGGAGACAACAGAGTTTTTAATATAATCTGCTTGTTCTACTGTATATGCGACACGGACTTTGAAGCCATTGCTAAAGAGATGTCGACGTAGTGTCGATTCATAGTAAGGCATGCTTCTGTCCAGTATCTGAGCCGGCCGGAGTGGCCGTGCGGTTCTAGGCGCTACAGTCTAGAGCCGAGCGACCGCTACGGTCGCAAGTTCGAATCCTGCCTCGGGCATGGATGTGTGTGATGTCCTTAGGTTAGTTAGGTTTAATTAGTTCTAAGTTCTAGGCGACTGATGACCTCAGAAGTTAAGTCGCATAGTGCTCAGAGCCATTTGAACCATTAGAACCAGTATCTGAGGGACTCACGCACTCTCTGTAAAACTCCGTGTTAGTCACGGATGCGTTGGCAGCCTTTGGTGACGCATTCCTATAGTGTTTGTAGATCAATAAAAGGGCTTGCATACAACAAAATATTCTACATTCCCAAAGCCACCGTACGGTGCGTGGCTGAGGGTATCCTATACCACTACTAGTCATTTCCTTTCCTGTTCCATTCGCAAACACAGCGAGGGAAAAATGACCGTCTTTCTGCCACCGTATGAGCCCTAATTTCTCGTACGTTATCTTCGTGGTTCTTCCACGCAATTTCTGTTGGCGGCAATAGAATCTCTCGGCAGTCATCTTAAAGTGCTGGTTCTCTAAATTATTACAATAGTGCTCGTCGAAGAGAACGTCGCCTTCCCGCTAGGAATTCCCATCTCAGTTTCCGAAGTATCGCCAGAACACTTGCCTGTTGCTCGAACCTACCGGTAGCAAATCTAGCAGCCCACCTCTGAATTGCTTCGATGTCTTCCATCAGTCGGACCTGATACGGATCCCGAACACTCGAGCAGTATTCAAGAATAGGTCGCACCAGCGTCATTTGTGTCGACTCCTTCGCAGATGAACCAAACATCCCTAGAATTTCCCCAATAAACAGTGGTCGACCATGCGCTTTTGCTACCACAGTCCTTACATGCTGGTTCCGCTTCATATCGCTTTGACATGCTACTCTCAGATATTTAAACTACGTGACGGTGTCAAGCAGGACGCTACTATTGTTGTAGCCGAACGTTATCGTACTGTTTTTTCCAACCATATTTATTAATACGAACTAGAAATTTGGAGTAAGTCACCTTGTATCCTCCTACGGTCACTCAGCTTCAACACCCCCCCCCCCCCCCCCCGTACACTACATAAACAACAGCAGATTACTACCCACCTTGTCCGCCAGATGAT
Organism: Schistocerca americana; assembly: GCF_021461395.2. Taxonomy (NCBI): domain Eukaryota; kingdom Metazoa; phylum Arthropoda; class Insecta; order Orthoptera; family Acrididae; genus Schistocerca; species Schistocerca americana. The sequence continues at coordinate 851,474,291 of NC_060121.1, forward strand.
TTATGTAGATAATACGGTCCTACCACACTTCCCTGGGACACTAATGGCTCTGAGCACTATGGGACTTAACATCTGAGGTCATCAGTCCCCTAGAACTTAGAACTACTTAAACCTAACTAACCTAAGGACATCACACACATCCATCCCCGAGGCAGGATTCGAACCTGCGACCGTAGCGGTCGCGCGGTTCTAGACTGAAACGCCTACAACCGCTCGGTTGTCAGTCTAGCAGAATGTGACCGGGCGTTATCGCGGAGTAGCATCACTTCATGCAGTCTTCCTGGTCGTTGTTCTTGGACTGTCTCTTCAAGACGTCTCAGTTGTTGACAATAAATGTCAGCAGTGGTGGTTACACCACGGGGAAGCAATTAGCAGTAAACAACACCGCGTTGTTCCGCCAGATGCGCAACATTATCCTCGCAGATCTATGTACGTGGAGCTGCTGGTTTGTCTAGACTCAACCATTCCTTTATTTTCCTTATGTTAGCATAGAGAAACCATTTTGCGTCACCAGTAAATGTGCAGGATAGCAATGGTCGGTGTTGATCATGACCCAATTGATGACGAGTAAGCAGATACGCATATGTGGCCACCCGCTGATTTCGGCGATTTTGGCTCAGAGCATGCAGTCCGATTCTTGAATCTTCCCCATTGCCTGCAAATGTCGCACGATGGTGGAATCATCACAATTATCGAGTAAAGTGACGTAGATCATCGTGGATTAACGCTTTTAAATGATCGTCATCGAACCCCGAAGGTCTTCCTGAACGTGGAAAAACGCTAACGGCAAAATGGTCTTTCATAAAAGGACAAAACAAATTTCTTGCCGCGCTCTGTCGTACGGCATTATCCCCATACACGGTGCCATTGTTTCTGGCTGTCTCCGCTGCTGTCACCCCTCTACTGAACTCAAACAGTAGAATATGCCGGAAATGTTATGAATGCTTCACTTGCCACACCACTTTCTAGTATTCGCAGTTCCACTCACTGTCTCCAAATGAAAGGATGACAATAAGTAGCCCCAAACAGGAACTGAGAACTACAATTAAAAAACGACACTCGATACATAAACCCACAGCAACCGGAATATCAACAAGTAAAACAAAACGCTAAGAACCTATGCACTGACCCAATAAATCATCTTAACCAGCGTATGATGATGAAAACTGATTCCTGATTCCTGTTCATGAAACTTATGAATTTATACACCAACATAATACAAGTCAACGGAACTCTACAATTTTATTTAATAAACAACCCACCTGAAGAATCCATGGGGATGAATAATATTATGAGAGTGTAGTATACTGATTATCGCTTATTTTACATTCTGAAACGATTTCATAATACGGAAAATGTCAGATTAGACTGTGATTTGCATTCCAGTTAAAATTTAGTCCGCCTATAACAGGTTGGGTAAGTCAGTGCAATGGTCGAAGGAATAGAACAGTAACCACTTGAAAAATCATCGTACCTATTGAAGAATGTTCATGTCCGAACCAACAATCGGGTTGGTTACAGCTTTACTTACTAGAATACTAATATACTGACCTTCATTCCAAAGCTAAATCCTATGTATTACCTGACCTTAAAGAATAAAACATAAATACACCTCTAGTCATTAAAATTGCTGCACCACGAAGATGTAGTTCTACATACGCGAAATTTAACAGACAGGAAGAAGATGCTGTGATATGTAAATGATTACCTTTTCAGAGGATTCACACAAGGTTGGCGCCGATGGCGACACCTATAACGTGCTGACATGAGGAAAGTTTCCAACCGATATCTCATACACAAACAGCAGTTGACCGGCGTTGCCTGGTGAAACGTTGTTGTCATGCCTCGTGTAAGGAGGAGAAATGCGTACCATCCCGTTTCCGACATTGATGAAGGTCGGATTGTAGCCTATCGCGATTGCGGTTTATCGTATCGCGCCGTTGCTGCTCGCGTTGGTCGAGATCCAATGACTGTTGGCAGAATATGGAATCGGTGGGTTCAGGACGGTAACACGGAACGCCGTCCTGGATCCCAACGTCCTCGTATCACTAGCAGTCGAGATGACAGGCATCTTATCCACGTGGCTGCACGATCCCTGAGTCAACAGATTGGGACATTTGCATGACAACAACCATCTGCACGAACAGTTCGACGACGTTTTCAGCAGCATGGACTATAAGCTCGGAGACCATGGCTGAGGTTACCCTTAACGCTGCATCACAGAGAGGAGCGCCTGCGATGGTGTACTCAACGACGAACCTGGGTGCATGAACGGCAAAACGTCATTTTTTCGGATGACTCCAGGTTCTGTTTACAGCATCGTGATGGTCGCATGCGTGTTTGGCGACATCGCGGAGAACGCACATTGTAAGCGTGTATTCGTCATCACCATACTGGTGTATCACCCGGCGTGATGGTATGGGGTGCCATTGGTTACACGTCTCGGTCACCTCTTGTTCGCATTGACGGCACTTTGAACAGTGGATGTTACATTTCAGATGTCTTACGACCCGTGGCTCTACCCTTCATTCCATCCCTGCAAAACCCTACATTTCAGCAGGATAATGCACGACCGCATGTGGCAGGTCCTGTACTGGCCTTTGTGGATACAGTAAATGTTCCACTGCTGCCCTGGCGAGCACATTCTCCAGACCTCTCAACAACTGAAAACGTCTGACCGAGCAACTGACTCGTCACAATACGCCAGTCACTACTCTTGATGAACTGTGGTATCGTGTTGAAGCTGCATGGGCAGTTGTACCTGTAGACGCCATCCAAGCTCTGTTTGACTCAATGCCCAGGCGTACCAAGGCCTTCATTACGGCCAGAGGTGGTTGTTCTGGGTACTGATTGCTCAGGATCTATGCACCCAAATTGCGTATATATTTGTCCAATGAATCCCCGTTTATCATCTGCATTTCTTCTTGGTGAAGCAATTTTAATGGCCAGTAGTGTAGTTCTTGTCATGTTTTTTTATAATACTTCCCTCATATGAACAGTTTAAACGGTGAAAAATGAGTTAATGAATTATGTAACAGAGTATGTGAAAGACTCCGTAAAAGAAGCGTTGAAATACCGCGGCATGTTAAAAGCGAACTGTGATTGGGAATATTTTCACTTATCAAAATGATGCCATTAGTCAATTAGCAGACAATTAAACTTGACGTCAGATATTTCAAAATTTTCTTTTCAAACACCTGGTGCGCTTGAATGCCAGCGTGACTGGCAGTAGTTTAAGTGACGAACCTTGCACCAGCAACAAACATGTGAAACATCATTTCCGCTGCCACTTCGCTAACGGCTTCCAACGGATCTGTGACCGCTTTTTAAAGTTTGTGTTGACTCGTGGGGATTTATTTTTGTAGGAAATAAAGGCAGTTGCTTTTGTGTCTTCTGCCCTCTGCATATTCTATACCCAGTTAACGTGTGCATGACTGTAAAGTTACGCCTATTGCTGTTGCATACCAGACAGCTTTTAATCACCGTTTATCCAATTTTCTAGGTGCACACCATACAGTCATTACCATGGCAATATAATGCTTTCCTGATGTTGTCCCTTCATGCAATGCATCCTTTACATTTTGAAACACGTGACACATCGCCTTTCAACTCACCGCACTCTTAAATTTAATGTATGTCATCAAAACATTGGAACGGTTTTTAGAAATACTTCACGGCGAACAGTGTATGTAGGCACATTGCTTGCTTGAACATTTTGAATAAATAAGTAAGTAATAGTACTAGTAATTTAAAAACAACCCAAATGAAAGGATGGTGATCTTCACAGTTGTTGGTTCAAATGGCTCTGAGCACTATGGGACTCAACTGCTGAAGTCATTAGTCCCCTAGAACTTAGAACTAGTTAAACCCAACCAACCTAAGGACATCACAAACATCCATGCTCGAGGCAGGATTCGAACCTGCGACCGTAGCGGTCTTGCGGTTCCAGACTGCAGCGCCTTTAACCGCACGGCCACTTCGGCCGGCTTCACAGTTGTTAATAATTACTGTTAGAGCCCCAGTCAATATACATGTGGCATATTGTAATGGCAGCAAACATTGTATTGACAAATGGCAACATTACTGCTTTCAGATTCAAATGAAAAAAAAAGAAATAAACACTGAACTGCTATGAACAGTTACCGAGTCTCAGTACGGCTAGTCCGTGCACAGCTTGACGATAAAGTAGCATATAGATGTTACCATGACATCTATTGGTGTACATTAGTATGCGGTGTGTCCATCCTTTGCCTTTATAACAGCTTGAACTCTACAGGAGTGAAGTAATTGAATGTCTCTGGACGAATGATAGCCTATACTTCCTCTAGAGGCGAAACCAGAGAAGGTAGTGATGTTGGCCGCTGGGGACTGCAGCAACATTGAGGTTATAATTCAGGGAACGCCAAGATTTCAGCTCACGAACCTTGCCTTGACACGAGTACTATAGCGCTCGGCCTCGCTGCAAGTTTCCCCTACCGCCACGGCTCGCTGAGCGTGAGGCTGGGGCGGCAACTATGAACGCACCTCATTTAAATGGCAATGCAGTCGCTATTCATATGACTTGTTTTTGTAGTTCACATTTCTCAGCAACATATACCTCGAACAAGACAATTGTTCAGTTCTGTTTAACCTTTTCGCACGCTAAGACAAAACATAATTTCTCTCTGATAGAACTGATCGGCATACAGTCAGACGCAGACAATTTCACAGATCTTTGCACTGAAAGTGTCACGTAATCGTGACCTATTTACTTGAATAACCGAAAACAAGTATTTTACGCAAATACACTACTGGCCATTAAAATTACTACACCAAGAAGAAATGCAGATGATAAACGGGTATTCATTGGACAAATATATTATACTAGAAGTGACATGTTATTACATTTTCACGCAATTTGGGTGCATAGATCCTGAGAAATCAGTGCCCAGAACAACCACCTCTGGCCGTAATAACGGCCTTGATACACCTGGCCATTCAGTCAATCGGAGCTTGGGTGGCGTGTACAGATAGGGCTGCCCATGCAGCTTCAACACAATACCACATTAATCAAGAGTAGTGACTAGCGTATTGTGACGAACCAGTTGTTAGGCCACCATTGGCTAGACGTTTTCAGTTGATGAGAGATCTGGAGAATGTGCTGGCCAGGGCAGCAGTCGAACATTTTCTGTACCAATGAAGGCCCGTAAAGGACCTGCCACATGCGGTCGCGCATTCTCCTACTGAAATGTAGGGTTTCGCAGGGATAGAATGAAAGGTCGAGCCACGGGTCATAACACATCTGAAATGTAACGTCCACTGTTTATAGTGCCGTCAATGCGCACAAGAGGTGACCGAGACGTGTACCCAGTGGCACCCCATACCATCACGCCGGTTGATACCTCAGTATGACGAAGACGAATACACACTTCCGAAGTGCGTTCACCGCGATGTCGCCAAACACGGATGCGACCATCATGATGCTGTGAACAGAACCTGAATTCATCCGATTTGTGATTGAGTACACCATCGCAGGCGCTCCTGTCTGTGATGCAGCGTCAAGGGTAACCTCAGCCATGGTCTCCGAGCTGATAGTCCATGCTGCTGCAAACGTCGTCGAACTGTTCGTGCAGATGGTTGTTGTCTTGCAGACGTCCCCATCTGTTGACTCAGGGATCGAGACGTGGCTGCACGATCCGTTACAGCCAAGCGGATAAGACTGCTAGTGATACGAGGCCGTTGGGATCCAGTACGACCTTCCGTATTACCCTCCTGAACCCACCGATTCCATATTCTGCTAACAGTCATCGGATCTCGACCAACGCGAGCAGCAATGTGGCGATACGATAAACCGCAATCGCGATAGACTACAATCCGACCTTTATCAAAGTCGGAAACGTGATTGTACGCATTTCTCCTCATTACACGAGGCATCACAACAACGTTTCACCAGGCAACGCCGGTCAACTGCTGTTTGTGTATGAGAAATATGTTGGAAACATTCCTCATGTCAGCACGTTGTAGGTGTGGCCACCGGCGCCAAACTTGTGTGATTGCTATGAAAAGCTAATCATTTGCATATCACAGCATCTTCTTCCTGTCGATTAAATTTCGCGTCTGTCGCACGTCATCTTCGTGGTGTAGCTATTTTAATGGCCAGTAGTGTTTATTGATGGAAATATTGTAGCACTTTTGCAACAGCATTATTTTGACGCTGAAACTCTATCGGAGGAATACAATGTACACATTCTAGACAATTACAAAGTAAAATGATTCTTAGCTAAAAAGGAAATAATTTATCAGGTCTGTCAGTTACTTCTGTAGACGACGCTGTCAACTGAAACGACAATCACTCTCGAAAACAGGTATCAGACTGGCAGTCTCTTTAAAATGTTTAGGAAACAACCTTTGTAGTTCATCCAAGGCCACAGTGAATTTTCCATACCTCTATTTTCTTTAATGGCACTGAATTTAGGAAACAGTACTGTGTCAGAATGTGTCCCTTCTATAAGACCATATTCTTTTTAAATACATTCCCATTAAATCAGAAAGAAGTTAAATCTCATCTTGTAATGTTTTACTGTGAGCAGTGTACAGTCAGGTCCACTTAAAATTCGAGGTCTGAAATTCATTTCAGATGTTCTAATTTTCGTTCCTAGACACCATTATTCCTTCATAAATGTACCAATACCGAGTTTTAAACCGAAAAATCGTTCAAGGCATGCCCCTTGACTTAGCCAATGTACTTTGCAGTAATACGTGAAGTCTCCGTACTCTTCGTTCAATTACATCGGAAACTATTGCAACTGACAGTGGAATAAAGCGTGCGATCTCTGTAATTTTAGTATTCGTACCAACGATGTCTTCACGTGTTCCATGCCTGCTAATTTAGCACAAAGTAATTCTTGTTATACAGAACAATGATTCCCGTATGTCTATCGCAGTATATTTTGCTCTTTTATTGTAACCTAAATTTTTAAATTATTTCTGCAATGCATTCGAATATCGTTGCCTACAAATTTGCAGTATGCTCGTTTATGCGACTGCATAATGTACTCTGATACGTCAAAACATTATGACCACTGTCCACCACGACACTGGATGCCGCCTGAGGCCGTAGTGGGCATGTATCGCGGTAACAAAAATATGTAAGTGGAGCAGCCACGGACGGGGGATTACTGTTGCGAAGATATGGGCTGCATATGAGGAAATACACTGAGATAAGCGATTTGGCAAAGGGGAGTTTAGCATTACGCAAAGCCTGTGCGCTAGTATCTCGAAAACGGCGAAGCTGGTCGAATGTTCGCATACTACTGTCGTTATCATCTGCGGGAGAAGTAGACGGACAGTGAAACTACCAGTAGATGCTAAATGGTTGGACGTCCGCAACTGTTCACAGAACACCATGTTCGGAATCTTGTCCACTCTATAAAGTAGGATGGAGGGTTCACTGTGGTATTTCTGCCGAAAGAGCACAAAAAATGGCTCTGAGTACTACGGGACTTAACTTCTGTGGTCATCAGTCCCCCAGACGGCTGAAAGAGCACAATGCTGGTGCATGCACAAGTGTTTTGGAGCACACCGTTCGTCGTACATTGTTGATCATGGAACTCTGCAGCAGACCACCCCTACGTATTCAAATGTTGACCCAACGACATTGTCAATTACGATTTCACTAGGCAGTGGACCATCGGGATTCGGCTGTCCATCAGTGGAAACGTTTGGGCTCTTCGGGTGGATCACGTTTTTTGTTGCACTAGGTCGATGGTCGTCTCCACGAAGGCCGTCATCGGAGTAAACGAAGGCTCGAAACGTACAGAGCGCCACGGACGCAGTCTGGTGGGAGCAGAATTATGCTATGGGAGACATTCTCCTGCAGTTGCGTAGGATACATGCTAGTAGTCGAGGACACGCTGACAGCTGCCAACCACTTGAATCCTTTCGTGCCTGATGTCTTCCCTGATGACGATGTCATCTTTCAACAGCATAACGGTCCCTGTCTCGGAGACAGAACCGTGCTACAGTGGTTTGAGGAGCATTGTAGTGAATTCACGTTGATGTCTCGGCTACCAAATTCTCCTGATGGTAATTCCATGGAGCCAAAGGCCATGCCGCAGTGGTAACACCAGTCCCCGCCAGCTCACCGAAGCGCTGTCGGGCTAAGCTAGCACTTGGATGGGTGACCATCCGGTCTGCCGAGCGCTGTTGGCAAGCGGGATGCACTCAGCAAACTGAGGAGCTACTTGATAGAGAAGTAGCGGCTCCCGTCTCGTAAACTGGCGTATGGCCGGGAGAGCGGTGTGCTGACTACATGCACGTCCATATCCGTATCCAGTGACGCCAGTTGTCTGAGGATGACACGGCGGCCGGTCGGTGCCGTTGGGCCTTCATGGCCTGTTCGGACGGAGTTTAACTTAGATTAGCTAAATTCCATGGAACCCACCTGGGTCGTTATTCGGGCGGCGTCACCGCGTGCGCCGTTATTTACCACCGTTATTTACGCGAATTACGTCTAATGCCACATAGTTCCACAAACCTACCACTAAACTGCCGGATCGCTGCTACGCAGAATCAGTGATATGTTCCGTTCCAAAGACGGGCTGACACGTTATTAAGAAGGTTTTGGCTCACCATTGTAAATTGAGAATTCTTTTCTGTAATTCCCATTCATTTTTAAAGGCTTCTGATTATAGATCACAACACTGCATCCACTGTGTCTGTATAATATCCTTCGCACCACATAGAAATAGCCAAGTATAAGCAGTCTTCACATACACCACACACACACACACACACACACACACACACACACACACACACACACACACAAACACCACGATCAAGCCGAACTGGAGACAGTTGTGTGAACCAAAAAATGCCACACCGAATAATAAATGAAATACCTCGCTTTACACCAAGTAGTTCTGGGAAGGAACGAGGAAAACTTACAGCCATATGCCCCACGCGGCACGCACTCTCGGCCGGGGTGAAGTTTGGCACGCCATTGCCCAACTCATCCCAAAGGTGTTCCATTGGGCTCAGATTCTGACTGCTGAAAGGTCAGTCCATTTCAGGAATGTTATTCTCCGTAAAGCATTGCCTCACACATGCTGATTTCTGACAGGGTGCAGTGTCACGCTGATACAAAGAATCATCATCTCTGAACTGTTCCTGTACGGTACGCCGGAAATAATGCATTAAAATGTCTTTGTATCCTTACGTAGTTGGCTTTTTCGTATGTGCAGTTAGGGGGGGGGGGGGGGGATGGTAAACGCCCCGCTATCGTAACACCACCTTCTCCCTACTTCTCTGTTGGCACTACATATGATGCCAGGTAACATTCTGCAGGCAGTCCGCAAACCCAAACGCTTTCATCGTATTGTCACAGAGTATAGTGTGATACATGACTCAAAATTGCTCGTTTTCAATCATCCACTGTCCATTTGGCGCCGCTCTTTGCACCACATCCAGCGTCGCTTGGTGTATACAACAGAAACGTGTGGTTTGCGACAAGCTGCTTGGTTCCAGTATCCCACTGTTTTTAATTCCCTACTCATAGTCTTTGTGAGAATTGGACTGCTGGTTGCACTTTGGAACTCACGAGAGGTTCCTTCCGCTGATTTCATGCGATTCTCACACCGCCCTCTGCAATGCTCGACAGGATCTGTGTCAGTCCGTGAGGTCTGCCTGGCCTTGATTAACAGTGTTGTTCCTCCACAACCACGTCACCACGTCAGATTTTAAATGTGCCATGCGTTGAGTTGCACATTTTAATTTTTATGCTAGTGTAGCCACACATCGTCAGACAGAATATGAGCTGACAACACTTATTTATATGTATAACACTACGGCTCTGGACCTCTGCAGAAACACAAAGGTACAGTTAGTCGATACTTCTGAGCGTATGCGCAGTGGCGATCGTGATAAGAGTGCACTTTTGTACATTGATCAAGCACAGCGTATTTAATTTTGTGGTGTTAAGCAAATCATCCGAGGTTTAAACATGAACGAAACAACACGCTGACGAAGCTGCGACACATTATTTCTTCAATGCCTCACTTACTTTGCTATCATTAAGACGACTATTTTCGATAAATAACGAAGAGCAAAATTTCAGCTGCTAGACTACTTAACTATGTTTCACTGTCCATCACATGGCAGACAAAACAGGTGATCCATTCGCGACGTTTCTCGTAGATACACAAACCATCAGTTCTGAACCGTAATTCGTCACTCAATAGAATGACGCTTTCGGACAGACATGTAGATTAAACCCATTGTTAGGCTGTATCGGAAAACAGCTGCACAGATGGCATGGAATCAAATGGGTTTCTGTGCCGAATATATGTGGCTGCTGAAACATGGGGATAAGCAGCAATGTTCTTGTCTTATATGCATGAGCTTGCTCGTTAGATATTTGCGAATATATCAGAATGCTCTTAGCTTACTCGTGAACTTCGCGACGAAAAAGGACCCTTTGAATATTACTCTAAGTAACCCTACTCATCTAATAAAAGTGGAGACACCTGATACTTCTCCCCTGATATCTCATGCACGTAGGTAACTGAAAGCAAGTGTGCGAGGTGCGACAATAAAGTAATGAGATATTTTCTCTGCAAGATGTGGCAACCCTGCAGGCTTACGTAGACACAATGACCTTGGTCTATAAGTTGCTTCTAGTCCAAGCGGCACATCGATGCAAATGCTCAGTCGTGAGTTTTGTTGTAATACGTTAACACGTGTCTGTGTCTCTCGTTACGGAAATGAAACCGCATAATATTGAACAACGGTATGCCATTTCTTTTTGTGTTTAATTGGGTGAAGACGCGACGACAAATTACTATAAGCTTCAGAAGGCTTTTGGAGAGGAGTTTATGTCAAGAGCTCAAGTTTTTCGTTGGCATAAAACGTTTAGTGAAGGCAGAACGAATGTTGAAGATGAAGACCGCAGTGGACGAGCATCAACCTCACGGACGGATGTCAACTTGGCAAGCGTGCGTGAACTCGTACGATCTGATCGAAGATTATCCGTGAAAATGGTTGCAGAAGAGCTGATCATCAATCGAGAAACGGTTTGTCTAATAATAACTGAAATATTGGTGTGAGAGAGATTTGTGCAAAAATGGTCCCCAATAATCTTACACCACAACAGCGAGAAACACGGAAAAATGTGGCAGCCGATCTCTTAGAGCAAACGGGAATCAATCCAGAACTGTTGAGCCGTGTTATCACTGCTGATGAAAGTTGGTTTTTTTTAGTACGATCCAGAGACAAAACGCCAAAGTTCGCAATTGTGCTCAAAGGGATCACCCAGAACAAAAAAAGCTTTTATGTCAAAATCAAAAGTGAAATGCATGCTTGTGTGCTTCTTTGATTTCAAGGGAATTGTTCATAAAGAGTGGGTGCCTCCTGGACCAACAGTTAACCAATATTACTACAAAGAAATTTGGAAAACTTCGTAAAAGAGTTCTTCGTGTCCGTGCCAACATTGCTGATAATTGGATTCTGCATCACGATAATGTGCCATCCCATACTGCTCTGTCAGTACAGCAATTTTTAATCTCAAAACAAATTTCAGTACTACCACACCCACCTTATTCACCAGATATTTCTATTTCCAAGAGTCAAAACGGCGGTCAAGGGACACCATTTTCAAACAACACAAGATGTCCAAAAAGCTGTGACGAGGGTCTTGGAGGATATTACAGAAGATGAGTTCCAGAAATGTTATCATCAATGGCAGAGACGCTGGAAAAGTGTGTGCAATCAGAAGGGAGCTACTTTGAAGGAGACAATACTAAACTTGACTAAAACGGTAAGCAACATTTTTTTCACATCAGACTCATTACTTTACTGTCGCACCTCGTATATAATTTTTCCCTGGATTTACTGAAATTGCGTCTACACACTCAAGCAAGACTTAGGAAACCCAAACACGTATTAATATTTGAACAAAGGCAAATCGTCACACATCTGCCAAAATCGAAAGTTCCCTCTAAATAAGAATTTCAGCGAACACAATGGTTGGCTCCTTTCTGCTAACGTAATGGCAGACGTTGCACATTGCGCGTATTTGCTCAACATACAACAATAATTAACACGAAAATCGGCACTAAATAAGGAAACATGCAAATCCAGAAAATAACACTCACAAACAAAGTACATATGAAAATATGTGTATTAAAAAAGACTAGAAATAGAGACTAAGGACGCTGCTAATACATTCAATAATGAGAATACTATAGGAAAACACCGCCGCTTGCAAAGAAATCATATCTCCAAAAGCACTTCATTTCAAGAACGAAATTGATTTTAGTCTGTATTTCTGAAAGTCACTAGAAAATGCTGTTCAAAGTGGAACTTCAGTTACATGACAGACAGTGATAGTGAAAAATGGACGTAACTATAACAAAAACAAGACTGCAAAGTTGTTTCCAATTACAGTTCACGAGGGTTGAGCTTTCCTTCGCATAAAGTTAATCTTCAGTTATCTACAGAAAGTTAATCTTTGCCAACGTCCACGGCGTTGGTCCATAATCCTAGAGCGTTCCGTCCAGTAATTATCGTCGTCTTGCTGATCTTCTTACTTGTAGTCGCCGATTGTGGGTGCAACAAGAACGTGCGATGTTTGTAGAATTCTCACAATTAGCATATCTACATGCAGTGATGTAGGTAAAGCACGAATTATTCAGTTTTCACATGACGTATCCCGATGTCATATCATTTGTTAGCCGTTTCAAGTCAAAGTTTGGAATTCATTATTTTACCCATTTTGATTTCCGTTTTCGTAAATTACGAAATACTGTAACCAGCCACAGGATTTATTGAAATGGTTTTATTGAAACGTTACTAGTTTCTGACCTGAGACCGTCGACAGCTGGTAACGTAGTCGTCTTTGCAAGTTTTGCACTTATGTTGTCGCTGAAAGTAAAGCCAGAGGTTTGACTTTCTTGTGCAGTCGATACTGATGAATGAACTGAACTAAGTACGAGCTTCATATTTAGTTCAGTTCAGAAAACTAATCATAAAATATGTCTTGTAATGCACTAAAAAAGTAAAGCATAAAACATGGGAACAGAAAGCACAGGAAAAAAGTGAAAAGTATGCATATTTCTGTGCTGTTAATCTCACAATTTCTAACACAAAAATCTAAAGGAATTTCTTGTGTGGTCAATTTCATCTCACTATCAATCCAGTAAAGTCACATCCATTTGCTTGGTTTTCATTATTCTACAAGGATTCCGCTACTCAACTTTCCTAAAAAGATTATCCAAACGATCAATTTAAAAAAAGACGTAAGACGAGAATAGCTGAGGGAATCGAAATTTTCATTAGCTCAAGGCCATCCTCATCATAAATACATCGTCCTTAAGCTCTATAGACATGATTTGATGCAATTTGTCCACTTCCAAGACTAAACTAATGTATTACATCATTGTTTCATTATTTACATAAAGAAACGTCATAAACATTCCGTTACACTCAGATAATTTACAAATTTTGTACGTAAGTAAGCAAGCCAGCATTCTTGCATAAGTGCGCAGACGTTAAATGACAAAGAACTGCAGTTCAATATTGCTCGAACAAGTATTTATGTTCCTTGACAGGAGCATCTTTTGGTTCTCTTTTAAATTACTGCTTCCGCTAATGTAGGCGATTAACCGCTTTTCAATTAGCGCATTTTTAATAGCACTTGCAATTAACATTTAAATAAAGTTACTGCTAAATAGTAAACTGTTTACTGAATAATTGCCCAGGTATGCCAATATGAAATATTGATGCTTTGTTCATTTACAGAGTAATTGTGGCGTTTAGGAGGCTGTGACAAACATTTGCGTAATGAAATGGATATAAAAGAAGTCATAAATCAATAAATAAAATAGATACAGACATGCAGGTTGCAGGGATGATAGCTATAGTGTGATGCTTTCATCTGAGATATCGTTTGTTGAAATCGCATGAAGCGATTATAAGTTGTTAGCTCAGATGTTCATTGTGTAAATGCTTATTCACTGACTTTGTTATTTTATTACTGAAATTATTGTTGTGTCATTGGATGCGTCTCAGTTTCTTGGGATCGCCGATGTACACTTATTTGCATTAATATTTGTTTGTAAATTATTATAGGCTCTGAAACAGCTGTAAGAGGCCATCTTTCAGTTTCTCTCAAAGCTCGCTGGGAGTACAGTCGTTCCTCGTAAGCCATCAGTGCGTCATGCCAATTGGATTATCCCCATTTCCGGCGTAACCTTTGTGCCAGCACCTGCCTCTGGACCATCTGCGGCGCTTTGAAGACCCTGGGGCTGTCGAGTAGTGCTCACCCGTACAAGCTAATTCACCTATTACCAATATTGTGCGGACGATTAGCTCGCCTAAATACGCGCGACGTTACACACGTCAACTTAATGTGGCATATTAGCTCACTAATTGGCACATTAAGCCACATCAAATTTGACAAATTTATTTAACACAGTAATTACACACATAAATAATAAATAGAATAACTTACTTGCTTGTAAGTACAATAGTGTAGGTATCTTTTTGGTGGTGCATGAAAAAGCTTATACCTGCTTTCATATGTCATTATTAGCTTAAATTTTCTAACTGTAACACAATTTAAAAAAATTACGGCATGTTAATTAAATGCACGAACAAATACATAACTTTCATGTAATTTTTCGAGACATCTCGATTTTTCAAAAGTTTTCAGCGCTTTGGCGCTTACCTGATAGCACCTTTTTTCTTTGTTCACATCGTACCACTTCACCGTCATCAGCACAGCACTCAATCGGTGTTCTGGCGTCGAAGATTAGATGGTTCGCAGTCGAGCCACCTCTGGTAAAATTCGTGACGCCCTTGATCAGGTACTGCGCCGAAACATGCGTCAATCCGCATTCACAGCCGGTGTTGGAGGACGATAGCTGTCGAAATATGACTGTGCTGTAGTATAATAATGTAACCTCCCCAGTCCCCATATATCAGGCACTGAACGGTCTCCCCTGTGGAATCGATACATTCACAAACAGGCTAGCAAGCAAAAAAACCTGATTTGTTGCATAGGCAAAACACATTGGATTCAGCTCTACATTTCAAATACTCTGTCAATTTTCCCTCTAGAAAAACGTCTTTCGTGCTACGAATTTTGTTCTAAACATAAATCAACTGATATTTTTCATATCTCTACAATTTTACCGCGTCTAATCAGAAACCCTAAATCTAATATTACCCTGTTGAGAAATCGCCTGTTTAACTTTCACTTTTAACTCGGCGGATAGCTGGATCCTAAATTCAGCAAATGTTCGCTCTTATTTTCACTAAATTACTGTTAACCCCCAGACGTTATCCTCATAAATATACAACTATCTTATCCCCATACTTTTACGTATATAAACATATTATAAATCCTTCCAAAATAATATAAGTTATTTAATTAAACTACGCAACATACCCTCAAAAACTTAGCTTACACTTCCAAAAGCAATTAAAATTTTAGCAAGATCTGATGACCTCCATGCACCAAATTTTGTGCGAACAGCAATTACAAAGAAACAACACATATTACAGGAGAAACCAATACAAAATACTACAAGTTACAAATAAATAACCCAAAAATTTCCTTTCAAATTTGCATAGACTACGATTCACATTCCTCTCTTATAGTCTGCCGACCTCCGCGCACCAAGAGTTGCTCAGCCATTATTTCCTCCTTTCTTACCGTAAATTCGGCATCCATAGTTTATTACAAACATCTCAAATTTACCAAATTATGGCTTATACGAAACAGAAGTAGCTCCTGGAATTACTGTAAACTAAACATGAAAATACCATTATTTACACACAAATGTTTTAAACCAAGTTCTTCATTCACAAAGTGTAAGTCTGCCATCCCTGCTGCTTACATTTATCCCGCCAGTATGACTATGATTTGAATCTAACTTTTTTCTGCTTTTTCACCTGCTCAAATTCGAGCCCTCTTTCCGCGTTCACCAAGGGTTTCTTTCGTTTACAGACAAAATTTGTGACTACGGCTGGAACACCACTTTTAGATTCGAGAAACGAACACTTTCTTTCTTCATCAACATCATTTCTTTCACTTACAGGCAGAAAATTTTTAATTTCACTCCTCTCTTAACGTTGCGCCCTAATGGTTTCAACGTCCGTTCCTTTTTTCTCCATATTTATGATACACACTATAATTTCATAACAACCTTCTATCTCATCATCCATTCCTAGATTCTCGTGATCTACCTCTAACTCAGCTGCAGCACTTAAATCACCCTTAAAACACATCATTTCATCATCTTCGTTAGCATCAGATATTCTGTTCGCTTCCTCCGAGTTGACGATATCAGCAGCTTCAACATTCTCAATATTAACCACGTAACTTAAAACTTCGTCTCTCTTAAACAAATCCTCGCTTTTTTTGTCGATTCAGTACAGATTTTATCCAATTTACTCCATTAACCTCCGTTGATAACTCATAAGATTCATTACTTAAAAAAGTCCATAATGTCCGTCGATAAGCTATAGAAATCCCCACCTATTACTCTGTCAAACTTCGCCGGTACACAATATAAATTAGCGCTACCACATCGTTCCACATTAGAATTCGCAGTAGAGACGAATTCCGAAAGATATAGTTCTAACGCTTTCTCCTTTACATTTTCTTCCCTATCAAATTCCTCCGACACTTTGGATTCTGACCTACCATCTAACACTTCGCTTTCACATTTATCCTTCCACATCCACTAATAATTCACGCTTTCATCAAGAGCCATTGGTTCATTACCTTCAATAAAAATAAATGTACAAACTCCTTCCTCCGAGATATCCAGTGACTTTAACCTTCGCAACGTCGGCACCTAAAACATCACGTCCACCTCCCTTTAACAGTAAATTACCTACTTCCATCAATACATAATAAAATTCACCACAAAATTCATCTCCAGCTGACGAGGCTACAGCTTCGCCGCAATCACAGATAGCTTTATCTACTTCCCCCGATACAAAATCATCTAGTCTACTTTACTGTAACTGTCGCTGCTGACTAATAGTTTAATGGAACTCGTCATACATTCCACCGCCACCTAATTCACATCCACCTCAGCCTCTAATCTGACCACATAATCTATCAACAAGTATACGTTCATTCCATAATTCACTTCCCTTTTACAAAATAAATTTTTCACCCCTACATCCTCATTATCAAATATCTCTACGCATTCTACAACCTTTCTTACGCCCTCTTAAGGTTGCTGTGCATAATACTATTCCCCATTTTATTCTTACTTGTTAAACTCCCAGTCGCCAACATCTGAGGCTTCTTTGCCGAATATAACGTGTGCTTTCCAAGGCTGGTTTATTTCGCTATCCCTGGACCTTTGTTGTGGAGATCTATAATTTCTGTACCTCGTATTCTGGCGTTGCATTTTATGAGGCTCCTACCCCTCAAAACTACTTTCCCGATTTTCATTTTTGTTTCCATTTCCCCTGTGATAATTGGTTTCACGATGGAAACTATTTTGGTGTTTTCTGTAATTCCCGTTCAGGTACGCATTTCTCTGCCTACTGTTCCGGCCGGCCGGTGTGGCCGAGCGGTTCTAGCCGCTTCAGTCTGAAACAGTGCGACCGCTCCGGTCGCAGGTTCGAATCCTGCCTCAGGCATGGATGTGTGTGATGTCTTTAGGTTCAATAGGTTTAAGTAGGTCTAAGTTCTAGGGGACTGATGACCTCAGATGTTAAGTATCATAGTGCTCAGAGCCATTTGAACCTACTGTTCCAATTATGTGTCTTGATTTTCAACGCCTCTTCAGGTGTATCAATAAAATTTAAAAACTCGTTAATGAAGTTTGTCGAGCTGATGACAAAATCGCTTGGTAAAAATTTCGGTAGTCGTCTCTCGAATTTCGTGAACTCCGTCAACATGTCTAGTTCACGCATACAAAAATCCCGCATCGATCCATTTCCACGTTTGAAAGTTGGTCCGTGTAGGTACTCGTTCGGAAGTCGCGTTTGCTGCGTTTCACTCCACAATTTGTTCAGGAAACAATTCTCAAACACATCAATGGTAGTAAACGAAGAACTCATCAAATTTGCCCATGACTGTGGGCAGCCCTCAAGGTGTCTTTTCGCGAATTTAATTTTTACCTCTTCCTACATTCTCTCACAAAAACCAACTTTACATGCAGGACCATAACCAACCGGATGGTGTTTTCCATCGTCGGAAAACACTTTGTCGTTCCTGAATTACCTTATGGAACACGTATCGCAGTAGTAGCCTGATTCGCTGCTAAGGAATTTGATTAAGCCATCATGTCTTTAAGCAGTTGTTCATGTTGCCTATCTTCTTTATTTAACCTTGATTCAAAATGTTGTCTATTTTTTAAATACCTCCTTTTCACATTCTGCTACTCCACCTAACAAATTGTTAACAGACTTCCTGGCCATGTCCTCAAGCGCATTTTGGCTCTGCAAACAAATTTTTACCTCGCCGCCCAGCTCCAAACGTTTCTTTTCCAACTTGTACCCAAAATATTTTTCTACAGTGCCGACTATGGTATCAACTAAGCCAACCTCCCCAAAAATTTTGTCTACATCATCCCTTATACCTTCTAATTTTGAGTCAGTCATTCCTTCTATATCAGATTTAGTTTTCTTCACCTTACCTTTTACTGTTCTCCTACACTTGTCTTTACTGAACCTACCTCTGTACCCAATATCCCCATTTTATAGCTCAAATTTGTCAGAATTTCCTTTAACTAAGCCACTGAATCATTCGAAAATACATACCCTTCTCTGATTTCGTACTTTCTGTCCCAGTAATATTGTTATCGTCAGCACTACCACGTTCATATTTAGGACTAACTGGCCCACTCACATTTCCTAAACCACTTGCACTGAGTGATTACTTGATCACTGGAAGTTCCACTATCGATCGTGACCCTGCGGGGTCACACATATTAAGGCTACAGGTGGCAGTAATTTTCTCATCGGTAATGCTGGCTGCTTGTGTTCTACAGCTATTGCCCGAAGTGTCGATGCTGATGAACTCGAAGTAGCCGCCGGTGGCCTACGTTGCCGTGGCCGACAATGCCGCTATGACGTGATCCAGGTCTCAGCTGCTGCTGGCCGCTACAGACTCGAACTCAGTACGCCTCTGACTTCACGACCCAGACTCAATCTCCCATATCATTAAATTAAACATATTACGTCAGGCAGATCTGTCTTCTTCTAGAACTCGCATAAAAGTGTCAAGAATTGCTCTTCAGTCGAGAAGTCCCAGTCTCAAGTGGAGCTTTCTGCTACTAGCTGCTTTTCTATTGGCTGAAGGCCATCCTCTCCCAAAATACATCGTTCATACGTGCTGCAGAGATGATCTGATTCAAGTTGACCATTTCCTGGACTAAACTAATATATATATTGCAAAAATATTTAAATAGAGAAATGTCAAACATTCAGTTACACTCAGATGATTTTCTTTAAACTTAAGTAATAATTAGTACATAAATAAATAAGCCAGAATTATTTCACAAGCGCCCACACGTTAAATGAGACAGAACTGTAGTTAAATCTTATTTCAACAATTATTTATGCCGCTCGAGAAAAGTGTTTATTGGTTCCCTTCTCAATTGTGTTGTCCCCTAACACTTACGACAGACGACTTTTAAATTGTCACAGTTCTTAAGAGCACTTCCAGTCAACATTCATATAAAGTTTCTGGCAAAATAGTGAATTGTTTATTAAACAACTACGCAAATAAGAGAATTACATTTACTGTGTAATTGTCGTCGATGCGATGTTCTGTCATACATTTCCGTAATGAAACGGATATAAAAGACGTCATAAGTCAATAAATAAAATAGATAGATATACGCAGCTTTCAGGAATGATAGCTTTAGTGTAATGCTCTTATCGGAGATATCGTTTGTCGAAATCGCATCAAGCGATTACAAGTTGTTCATTCAGATGTTCATTGTCTAAATGATTATTCACTGAGAATCACCAACTTTCTTGTTTTAAAGATACTAAAATTATTGTTGTGCCATTGGATATGCCTCAGTTTTCTGGGATCGCCGATGTACACTTATTTGCTTTAATATTTGATTGTAAATTATTATCGACCCTGAAATAGCTGTAAGAAGCCATCTTTCAGTTTGTCTGAAAGCTCGCCATTGCTGGGAGTATAGCCGTTCCTCGTAAGCGATCAGTGCATCATGCCAACGGGATTATCCCCATTTCCGGCGAAGCCTTTGTGCTCGCACTTGCCTCTGGACCGGCTGCGGCGCTTTGACGGCTCTCGGGGTGGCCAACAGTGCTCAGCCGTACAAGTAAATTCACCTGTTACCAATAAAGGGCGGCCGATTAGCTCGCATAAATGCGCGTAATGCCACAAAAGGAGTAATAACACAGTAAACAACATTTTCAGTTGAGGTATGCGAATTGATTAATGGGCTGTATTCAGATACTGTTAGAGTCAGTAATTGCGTATTATTATGAGTTTTAGAGTGATACTGCAGTAATAATTAAATGTTATACAATGTTTATGAAAACATACGTTACTGGCCATTAAAATTGCTACACCAAGAATAAATGCAGACGATAAACGGGTATTCATTGGACAAATATATTATACTAGAACTGACATGTAATTACATTTTCACGCAATTTGGGTGCATAGATCCTGAGAAATAAGTACCCAGATCAACCACCTTGGGCCATAGTGACGGCCTTGATACGTCTGGGCATTGAGTCAAACAGAACTTGGATGGCGTGTACAGGTACAGCTGCCCA
Source organism: Schistocerca americana (assembly GCF_021461395.2). NCBI lineage: Eukaryota > Metazoa > Arthropoda > Insecta > Orthoptera > Acrididae > Schistocerca > Schistocerca americana. The sequence continues at coordinate 851,495,060 of NC_060121.1, forward strand.
TGCAGCTTCAACATAATACCACAGTTCATCAAGAGTAGTGGCTGGCGTATTGTGACGAGCCAGTTGCTCAGCCAACATTGACAAGACGTTTTCAATTGGTGAGAGATCTGGAGAATGTGCTGGCCAGGGCAGCAGTCGAACATTTTCTGTATCCAGAAAGGCCCGTACAGGACCTGCAACATGCGTTCGTGCATTATCCTGCTGAAATGTAGGGTTTCACAGGAATCGAATGAAGGGTAGAGCTACGGGTCGTAACACATCTGAAATGTAACGTCCACTGTTCAAAGTGCCGTCAATGCAAACAAGAGTTGACCGACACGTGTAACCAATTGCACCCCATACCATCACGCCGGGTGATACGCCATTATGGCGATGACGAATACACGCTTCCAATGTGCGTTCACCGCGATGTCGCCAACACGGGTGCGACCATCATGATACTGCATACAGAACCTGGATTCATCCGAAAAAATCACGGTTTGCCATTCGTGCGCCCAGGTTCGTCGTTGAGTACACTATCGCAGGCGCTCCTGCCTGTGATGCAGCGTCAAGGGTAACCGAAGCCATGGTCTCCGAGCTGATAGTCCATGCTGCTGCAAACGTCGTCGAACTGTTCGTGCAGATGGTTGTTGTCTTGCAAACGTCCCTATCTCTTGAGTGATGGATCGAGACGTGGCTGCACGATCCGTTACAGCCATGCAGATAAGATGACTGTTATCTCGACTGCTAGTGATACGAGGCCGTTGGGATCCAGCACGGCGTTCCGTATTACCCTCCTGAACCCACCTCTTTCATATTCTGCCAACAGTCATTGGATCTTGACCAACGCGAGCAGCAATATCGCGATACGATAAACCGCAATCGCGATAGGCTACAATGCGACCTTTATCAAAGTCGGAAACGTGATGGTACGCATTTCTCCTCCTTACACGAGGCATCACAACAACGTTTAACCAGGCAACGCCGGTCAACTGCTGTTTGTGTATGAGAAATTGGTTGGAAATTTTCCTCATGTCAGCACGTTATAGGTGTCGCCACCGGCGCCAACCTTGTGTGAATGCTCTGAAAAGCTAATCATTTGCATATCACAGCATCTTCTTCCTGTAGGTTAAATTTCGCGTCTGTAGCACTTCATCTTCGTGGTGTAGCAGTTTTAATGGCCAGTAGTATATAAATACACTGCCCGAGAAGAAATGGAGCCGGACGTTGTGGCTGAGATGTTCTAGGCGTTTCAGTCCGGAACAGCGCTGCTGCTACGGTCGCAGGTTCGAATCTTGCCTCGGGCATGGATGTGTGTTATGTCCTTAGGTTAGTTAGGTGGCATACAATATTGGCACCTGTGTACTAAAGTGGCATCCTTAAAGAGGAAATGCCGGCGGCTATATGGCCCATGGTTATGAAGACGGGTAGAGCAAACAGCCACCATGGCACATGGTCTTCCAACCGTCAGCATAGCGAGTTTGGGAGGGATCAAACAGTGGCCTTTCGAGTGGCGGAATGCTCGTTGGTGGAGAATTGCCACACAATTTGGACATGCGATGCCAGTTATGCAGGGACCTTAGCATCATTGGGCACGTGAGTATTCTCATACCCGTAGACGAGGATCTGGACGTCGGCACAGCTCAGACCACCGCCGTTGTACTGTAAGATCAGCTGTGGCAAATGGTACATATTGCACAGCACAGATAAGAGCAAATGTGAGCCCACAGGTGCTAACTCGAACTCTTGCGAACTGGTCACTGGGAGTGATACTATGATCACGTATCCCCCTCTAATCCGTCTTCCACGCACGTCGCAGCATTGACGTGCACAACACGACTGGTACCGTTAGAGGTTCACCGGGAGGATGGAGTGGCGCTTTGCGGTCTTCAACGCTGTCTCGAACAGTGCATTTACCCTGAGAGACACTGCTCCCATCTCAGGCGTTATGATTTGGGATCCACAACCATCGGTTACCATGGTGGTCGTGGAGGGGAACCTGGTCATAACTGATAAGTGTACCTGGTCATGATCGATAGGTGCACAGTGTTCTTTGGCCAGGAACATCCATGGTAAGGTCATAAAATTACTATCACTTATTGAGGCTATAAGGCCCAGATAGTATTAGGAACACAAAGTCGGCTGAAACCGGAAGTGGATAACAACTAAATCCTAATATCAGATTGGAATATTTATCGTAAGGATAGTTTAGTCGCCAGTCGCTGTGGCGTATTTATTGCAGTAAACTACTCCAAAATATCTATCGAGGGTATACTCCGACTATGAATTAACCTCTGTGAAGTTAAGGATCAAAGGTGGTCAATAATGCTAATCGGATGCGTTTATAGACCATCTGCGTCAGGAGCTGTAGATTTAGATCGCTTCAAAGAGAATTTCCTGACCAAGTATTGAGTCATCCAGTCAAAACAGATGCTACAGACAGGGATTAATGTCACATTATTCACAATGTCTTGTCCGAAAAGTACTTCGAGCAGATGGTTGGAGAATCAACTCGTGAATGTAGCGTCTTAGACCTCCTAGCAACAAACAGATCTGAACTTAACGAATCCATTAATGCAGAGGAAGGTATCAGTGATCATAAAGCTGTGATAGCAACTGTGGCTATGTGTTTTACAAGGAATGTTAAGAAAGGTAGGAAGATATTTTTGCTTACCAAGAGTAACCGGATACGAACTTAAGAGTATCTGAGCGGGCAGCGTCAAGTATTCAGGACATAAATATGGAGTACAAATAAAACAGCATCATTCAGTATGCCTTAGGCAAGTATGTATGTAGCGAGCAAGGTCTCAACGGGTGGGAAAGACACACAGTGCTTTAATAGCTCTGTGAGAAAGTTGTTACGTAAACAAATAGAGCTTCATCACAAAGTCAAGGGAAGACAGAACCTAGTTGACAAACAAAAGTTGAACGAAGCAAATATCATAGTAACTAGAGCAAAGAGAGAAGCCTTTAATGATTTTCAAAGTAACATTTCGTCAACCGATCTGAGTAAAAACCCTAAGAGGTTTCTGTCTTATGTAAAATCAGTAAGCAGTTGGAAATCATCTGTTCAGTCACTTAGTGACCATAAAAACACCAGAAAATGACGGAAATCAGAAATACTAAATATCCGCCTTCCTAAATTGTTTCACCGCGGGAGAGCGTAATAAAGTTCCTCGTTTCAATTAGCGCACGAGTTTCGAAATTGCAGATACTGAGATAATTGATAGCGGAATAGGCAAACAACTACAATCATTTGGTAGAGGAAAGGCATCAGTATCAGGTGAGATACCTATTTGATTCCACAAAGATGATGCGAGCGAGCTTCCTCTCCTTCTAGCAGCAGGTCATTGTAGATCGCTGGAGCAACAATAGGTACCTAGCGACTGGAAAAAAAGCGAAGGTCATCTGTGTTTCCATGAAGTGTCTTAGGACAGGGGCACATAATTATAGGCATATATCATTCACGTCGGTCTGTTGCAGAATCATGGATCATGTTTCATGCTCATGTATTGTGACGCTTTTGGAGAACGAAAATCTCCTTCATAAAAATCAACATGGATTCCGCAAACAGAAGTCTTGCGAAACTCAGCTCATTCTGTTCCTCCATGAGATCCATGGTGTTGTAGACAACGGCGCTCAAATTGATGCAGCGTTCCATGACTTCAGGAAGGCAATTCAAACCATCCCACACCGCCGTTGAGTGAAAAAATACGAACTTACCAAGTACGGACTAGATTTGCAGCTGAATTTAAGACTTCCTTACACACAAAACTCAACACGTCGTTATTAGTGGAACAAAATCTACAGATATCAAGATAATTTCGGGGATACTCTAAGGAAGTGTGGAAGGACCGTTACTGTGTACAAAGAATAAAAAGGATCTAGTAGACTGCGTCGGAAACTCTTTAAGGCTGTTCTCAGATGATGCAGTTGTCTATAAGAAGGTAGCAGCGGCATATGACTGTGACGATATGTAGGATCTACAGAACATTGATGAATGGTGCAGGGACTGCAAGTTCACCCTGAATGTAAATAAATGTAACATGCTGCACATACATAGGGAAAGAAATACAGTACTGTACAACTACTTTAGTCCACAACTCGTGGTCAAGTGGCTAGCGTTTCGGCATCTGAATCACGGGATAGTGGGTTCGAATCCCGGCCGAGTTGGGTGGGAGGTTGCGTTGTGCTCATAATTTCATCATCATCATCATTCGTGACAGTGGCTACATTGGACTGTGTGTAAAAATTGGAATGTGTGCCGAGTTGGGTGGGATGTTGCGTTGTGCTCATAATTTCATCATCATCATCATTCGTGACAATGGCTACATTGGACTGTGTGTAAAAATTGGAATGTGTAAAAACTGGGACTTCGAACGGGCGCTGATGACCTCGCAGTTGAGCGCCCCACAAACGAGTCATCATCATCATTATCGATGACAAAGTGCAAACAGTGTTGTTGTTGCTGTCTTCAGTTCGAAGATTGGTATGATGCAGCTCTCCATTCTTACAGTGTTCTGTGCAATACAGTTTATCTCCGAATAATTACTGCAACCTACATCCTTCATAATTCCCTTCCTATATTCATCTCTTGGCTTCCCTCCACGATTTTTGCTCCCCAAATTTCCCTCCATTACTAAATTGGTGATCCCTTGGTGACTCAGAACGTGTCTTACCAACCGATCCCTTCTTCTAGTCAAGTTGTACCAGAAATTCCTCTTCTTCCCAATTCTACTCAGTATCTCCTCATTAGTTACGTGATCTACACATCTAATCTTCAGCATTGTTCAGTATCGCCGCATTTCAAATGCTTCTTTATCTTCTTGTTTAAACTGTTTATTGTCCATGTTTTACTTCCATTCATGGCTACACTCCACACAAATACTTTCAGAAAAGAATTCCTGACACCTAATTCTATTGTAATTCGTTGTTAGTAAATTTCGCTTCTTCTGAAGCGCTTTTCTTGCTACTGCCAGTCTACATTTTATATCCTCGCTACTTCGGCCATCATCAGTTATTTTGCTGCTCAAATAACAAAAGTCATCTTTTACCTGGAAACAGTAACCGCCGTAAAATATCTGGGAGTAACTATCCGGAGCGACATTAAGTGGAATCATAGAATAAAACAAACAGTACGAAAAGGAAAATGCGAGATCGAGAGTCATAGGAAGGACCTTAAGGAAATGTAACTCATCCCCGAAGAAAGTCGCTTACATGGCGCTTATTCGAGCGATAATTGAATACTGCACATCAGTCTGAGACACTTACCAACTAGGACTGATAGAAGAGATAAAGAATATTCAACGAAGGGCTGCGCGTTTCGTCACGGGATCGTTTAGTCGGTGCGAGAGCGAAGCCATAAATGCTCAGCAAACACCACTGCCAGACGCTATGAGAGACGCACTGTGCATCAGTGGGAGGTTTACTATACAAATTTCGAGAGAGTGCTTTAGAGCTAATCATTCTTCCCGCGCGTCTTTCCCGACTTGAACAGGGACGGAGGAATCAGTGATATCAGAAGTACCCTCCACCATACGCCATCAGGTGACTTACGTAGTATTAGTGTACTTAATACAAGTTCTTCTGCTGTTCTTGGAACAGGAATGTGATGAGCTGTTCCAACAGAATAATGCCTGCCCCCACACTGGCCGTGAAACTCAACATACTCTGAAAGTTATGGAACTGTTTCCCTGGCAAATACGACCGCCGAATTTCTCTCCAGTAGAAGGCGCATGATACTTGATGGGGCGAGTGACTCGTGCGAACTGTCCAGGGAGTAGTGTATCTCAAAAATGTTTTCGTCTGATCGACTACGTGCCAGAGACTGTGCCTACACTGTCGCCCGTAAATGCCATACTGCATACTACTATGGGTGTTTCAACATGAGATCATACCTGGTACCACAAAACCACTTGAGTTTATCTGTACATGTAATCATCCCATGTACTCCATATGTATGGATTTTAGTATTAGTTTGGGATGAATTGGAAACCACTCAATGGGTGTTCAAATTTTGTGCAACAATGGATGGACGCAAATTTTTTCAATCTATTTACGGATAAGCTTTATAGATGTACCTACAAACACGTATTTATACATTTAAAATGTTTATTGAGTTCGACCAGTAATCACTCGTGTGTAAGTACGTACTGGATCGGATGCCAGTTTTTTTAAAATTATTGCAGACTATAATTTCCGGTAGTTAGGCATCGCTTTACGTTAACATTTCTTTTCTGGTAAAACATTGTCGTTTTTATTTACGAGTGTGGGGCTGCGGGATTATTTTGTAATACAGTTTGAAAACTTTGCATCAACAACCATTTTTTTTGTCTATATTAAGGACTTCCATACGAATCTGTTCAATTACATATTCTGAATGGATGGTATCAGTTTTCACATCGATATTTCTATACATTTGAAACTCTACAAGATAACTTATACAAATATATGATAACTCATGGTCTGAAACAGTAAGACGAACTTAACAAAATCTTTATTGGAGCCGACCGGGGTGGTCGAGCGGTTCTAGGCGTTACAGTCTGGAACTGCGCGACCGCTACGGTCACAGGTTCGAATCCTGCCTCGGGCATGGATGTGTGTGATGTCCTTAGGTTAGTTAGGTTTAAGTGGTTCTAAGTTCTAGGGGACTGATGACCTCAGAAGTTAAGTCCCATAGTGCTCAGAACCATTTGAACCATTTTCTATACTGGAGCGTTTTCTTTCAGGACTCTAAGAATATGTCCTTAGGTCAATCCTTATGATCTGCAGCTACTCACAACTCGCTCGTAAGTCCAGTAACTATATATACAAAAAAGCAAGCTTCAGTTCGATTGATAATACAGAAACTGTAGCTTATATGCTCAAAAATGTGCACAAAATGTAATTATAAAACTTAGGCTGCACGGAGTTCATATTTTTAATAAATAGTTTCAAACCAGATTTAAGAGCTAATTAAAAAGAAATGTAAAAAAATAAACCGATGGAAAATAATTTCAGCAGGATCGTGTACCAACAAGCCAAAATAATAATTCCCAATATACATATAGAACAACATCTTCTTACCTGACAGTAAAGGCTTAAGGTGTATTTAAAAACTTACCGAAAATGTGATGAGGTAAAGAAACTACAATGACAAATACAATGTATAGCATCAAAATCTTCACCACAGCAAACTAAACTCCTCAAGAGTGCCAAACATATAATGTTTGCAGAACTTCGGTGAATGAAATAAATTGCTTGCACAAGGAAGTATCAGTACTTGTGTACTCGCCAGAGAAGCCAGTTTAAATACTATAACTTTCCTCTTCTCTCGAATGAATATACCTAAGATTTAGCGCACGCAGTAGTGTATTCCATGCCACCAGTATATGCTGAAGCACACTAATTAGATTTCCTTCGTTTGTTCCAGATATGGGTTCATCAGAGAAGTGAGACTGAAGTATCGGGTGAGTGACTGATTGTATTTAATACATACCTTTTACAATTAGATCTCTAGGAAAGAGTTTTCTGAACATAGATTTTAATACTATGAATATGTAATAATATTTGCAATTTCTGAGAAAAGGATCTGTGCCCCTTCTGTATTCTTCCGTTCAAAAGAGCCTGCGTATTTTTTTTTTTTTTTTTTTGTGTAGAATTCATTTTCCGTTTTCAATTTTTTAGAATTACTGGTTTTGTGATTCTGTTTGTTGCTGTGTTTGGAAAGCATACCTTACACAAGGGAGTTAAGTAATAGATTCTGCATTGACCGGATAGGACCTGTATATTCTAGTTTCGTTACAATAAAAAGACAACACTTTGACCATCTGTGCTTTCGATTTCAAAAGTGCCACTGTACCAAAGGCCTCCATCGCGATTCGTCTAGACTGCTTCCTCTGTTTCACAGTGCAAAAGCCCTACTGCTTTCAAATTGGGAGTCATGTGCCATGTGAGAGAAGTGTATAGCATTGCCGTTAGTTTGCGTCTAAAAGTTAACCGAGCGAGCTGGCGCTGTGGTAAGTACACTGGACTCGCATTCGCGAGGACGACAGTTCAAGCCTGCGACTGGCCATCCTGATTTAGGTTTTCTGTGATTTCCCAAAATCGCACCAGTCAAATGCCGGGATGGTTCCTTTGAAAGGGCACTTCCTTCTTCATCCTTTTGTAATCCGATGTGACCGACGACCTTCCTTCTGGTCCCCTCCCCCAATCTATCACCAAACCAGTCTAAAAGTTAATCACACACAGGAAGTCGTGCTGTCATTTCCTGCTGGCATATTGTACAGGAAGAAAGATAAAAACTACTCCAATCTCTTTCCTACAATAATTTTGGTGAGGATTATTTTGGTTTTTATACAAATGCCGTAATTGGCAATACCTTCTTAAGCAGCCACAATAGAAATATTGCTTTCACCACTCTCACCTCTCCGAGACTTGTATAAACACAGCGGAGAGCACTACAAAGAGCCACATCGCCTCTTTGATAGGGAATGTAATCATCGAAGCATTCCAGCATTGTGAATATACCCAACTCTCCGCTTTCATTATTTCAATTTCCCGGTGTGCGTCTCTGCGGCCACCCACCCCCAAAACGTGTAAGAGATACTCTATGAACGTGCAAATGGTGCAACATTCTTCAGAAAATGTCTTCTTCAGTCTACGAGGTAGTTCATTGTTGTGATTGTGGTCTTCATCTGAAGTCTAGTTGGTTGCATCTGCCCGCGATACTGTATCCTGTGCAGGCTTCTTCATCTCTGAATAACTGCTGCAGTCTACACCCATTTGAACCAGCTTATTACATTCTTCTCTTGGTTTCACCCTATAACGTTTACTCCCCAGATTGCCCTCCATGATTAAACTGATTATTCGTTGACTCTTTAGGATGTGTCGCATCAACCAATCCCTCCATTTACCTAGCCTTTGATATAAAATTTGTTTTTCCTCATTTCGATTCAGTATCTCCTTATCAGTTACTCTATGCGATATTTAGTATTCTCCGTTAGTACCATATTTCGAAAGCTCCTGTTCTCTCCTTATCTGTTGTTTATCTGTTTTTCAGAAATGATTTTCTTGCTGTTGCCAGTACACATTTTATATCCACTTTACTTTGTTCAACATTTTATTATGCAGACGGAATAGGAAAACACTTGTACAGGTTTCCATTTCCCATTCCATAACCGAATTCAGTCAGCAACATCATATTTTAATGGACTGTAGTCCGTTACCATTATTTTAGATTTGTTGATGTTGATCTTATAATCTCTTTCAAGGCACTATCCATTTCATTCAACTGCTTTCAAGAATGCTTTGCCGACTCTGACAAAATTAGAATGTCATAGGAAATCTTCAAAGTTATTTTTTTTTCTCCCTGAATTTCATCTAGGTTTCTTTCACTGCTTGATCAGTGTACAAATGGGAAAAATTGGGGACTGACTACAGCACTTTATCACTTCCTTCTCTACCAGTTTCCACTTCGATTCCTGTGGCCTTTGTGACTGAGTTTGGTGATCTTCAGTTTTGTAAATAATCTTTTCCTCTCAGTATTTTAGCCCTGCTAGCGTCGAAAGCTCTCTCCAACTTTACAAATGCAGTAAATATAGTTTTGCCTTCCTTATTTTAATCCAATCGTTCCTGAAACCGACCTCGTGTTCATATCTTATGAGCTGGATACTGAAGAAACGTTAAAACTACAATTGTAAGACTACTGTAGGGTATTGTAGACTCTCATAAGTAAGGGTAGGCTATGGCAGTTTTCCTAGTAGTTTTGCTCAGTTAAGGTAGAACCTGCGTTACCTCTACGTTAGGGGTGTTGCATAAACGGTCACAATGTCCACATAGTACTAGGGACGGGAAGTTGGCTAAAACCAGATTTAACAGTAATGAAATTCTAAACTCAGATTGGAATGTATACCGCAGAGACAGGCTGGACAACGAAGGGGGAGGCGTGTTTGTAGCGATAAAAAGTGCAATAGTATTGAAGGAAATTGACGGAGATCCGAAATGTGAAATAATTTGGGTGAAGGTCACGGTTAAAACAGGCTCAAACATGGTAACTGGATGTCTCTATAGGCCCCCTGGCTCAGCAGCTGTTGTGGCAGAACACCTGAAGGAAAATTTGGAAAATATTTCGAGTAGATTTCCCGATAATGTTTTAGTTTTGGGTGGAGATTCTCATTTGCCAGATATTTACTGGGCGACTCAATAACGGGTGGCAGGGACAAAGAATCCAGTGAAATTTTTTTAAGTGCATTATCTGGAAACTACCCTGAGCACTTAAACAGAGAACTACATCGTGGCGATAACATATTAGACCTTCTGGTGGCAAACAGACCTGAACTATTTGAAACAGTTAACGGAGAACAGGGAATCAGCGACCATAAAGCGGTTCTAGTATCGATGATTTCAGTCGTAAATAGAAATATTAAAAAAGGTAGTAAGATTTTTCTGTTTAGTGAAAGTGACAAAAAGTAGATATCAGAGTACATGACGGACCAACACAAAACTATTATCTCAAGTACAGATAGTTTTGAGGATCAGTGGACAAAGTTCAAAACCATCGTACAATATGCATTAGATGAGTATGTGCCAAGCAAGATCGTAAGAGATGGAAAAGAGCCACCTTGGTACAACAACCGAGTTGTAAAACTGCAACGGAAGCAATGGGAACTTCACAGCAAACATAAACATAGCCAAAACCTTGCATACTAACAAAAAAAACACGAAGCGAAATGTAGTGTGAGGAGGGCTATGCGAGAATCGTTCAACGAATTCGAAAATAAAGTTCTATGTACTGACATGGCAGAAAATCCTAAGAAATTTTGGTCTTATGTCAAAGCGGTAGGTGAACCAAAACAAAATGTCCAGACACTCTGTGACCAAAATGGTACTGAAACAGATGATGACAAACTAAAGACCGAAATACTAAATGTCTTTTTCCAAAGCTGTTTCACAGAGGAAGACTGCACTGTAGTTCCTTCTCTTTATTGTCGCACAGATGACAAAATGGTAGATATCGAGATAGATGACAGAGGGACAGAAAAACAATTAAAATCGCTTAAAACAGTAAAGGCCGCTGGACCTGATGGGATACCAGTTAGATTTTACACAGAGCACGCGAAGGAACTTGCCCCCATTCTTGCAGCGGTGTACCGTAGGTCTCTAGCATAGCGTAGCGTTCCAAAAGATTGGGAAAGGGCACAGGTCATCTCCGTTTTCAAGAAGGGACGTCGAACAGATGTGCAGAACTATAGACCTATATCTCTAACGTTGATCAGTTGTAGAATTTTGGAACACGTATTATGTTCGAGTATAATGACTTTTCTGGAGACTAGAAATCTACTCTGTAGGAATCAGCATGGGTTTCGAGAAAGACGATCGTGTGAAACCCAGCTCGCTCTATTCGTCCACGAGACTCTGAGGGCCATAAACACGGGTTCCCCGGTAGATGCCGTGTTTCTTAACTTCCGCCAGGCGTTTGATACAGTTCCCCACAGTCGTTTAATGAGCAAAGTAAGAGCATATGGACTATCAGACCAATTGTGTGATTGGATTGAAGAGTTCCTAGATAACAGAACGCAGCATGTCATTCTCAATGGAGAGAAGTCTACCGAAGTAAGAGTAATTTCAGGTGTGCTGCAGGGGAGTGTCGTAGAACCGTTGCTATTCAAAATATGTATAAATGACCTAGTGGATAACATCGGAAGTTCACTGAGGCTTTTGCGGATGATGCTGTTGTATATCGAGAGGTTGTAACAATGTAAAATTGTACTGAAATGCAGGAGGATCTGCAACGAACTGACTTAAGGTGCCTGGAATGGCAATTGATCTCAATGCAGACAATTGTAATGTGCTGCGAATACATAGGAGGAAATATCTTTTATCATTTAGCTACAATATAGCAGGTCAGCAACTGGAAGCAGTTATTCCATAAATTATCTGGGAGTAGGCATTAGGAGTGATTTGAAATGGAATGACCATATAAAATTAATCGTTGGTAAAGCAGATGCCAGACTGAGATTCATTGGAAGAACCCTAAGGAAATGCAGTCTGAAAACAAAGGAAGTACGTTACAGTAGAATTGTTCGCCCACTGCTTGAGTAGTGCTCACCGGTGTGGAATCCGACCAGATAGAGTTGATAGAAGAGATAGAGAAGATCCAAGGGAGAGCAGCGCACTTCGTTACAGGATCCTTTAGTAATCGCGAAAGCGTTACGGAGATGATAAATAAACTCCAGTGGAAAACTGCTAGAGAGACGCTCAGTAGCTCGATAAGGGCTTTTGTTGAAGTTTTAAGAACATAACTGCACCGAGGAGTCAAGCAGTATATTGCTCCCTCCTACGTATATCTCACGAGGAGACCATAAGGATAAAATCAGAGAGATCAAAGTCCACACAGAGGCTTACCGACAATCTTTCTTTCCACGAACAATACGAGACTGGAATAGAAGGGAGAACCGATTGAGGTACTCTAGGTACCCTCCGCCACACACAGTCAGGTGGCTTGCGGAGTACGGACGTAGATGTAGATGTAGACTTTACCTCATAATGATTTGTTTCTTCATATATACCATAAGTGTCGGTAGTGGTAAACCGTCTAGAAACTGAGTGAGGATATATAAAGACTGAGTGAGGATATACACAGACCCGTGTAACCTTTGGAATATTTTTGTTCTACATAGTTACAGTTCTGTCTTTTGTAAGAAGCACAAAATGATGTGCATTGTCCTACGCTAAATAAAATAAATAATTGAATGTCTGTTACTTTTTTGAATGATTTCTTGAAGCCTTCAGCTGCTATTTTCTTTATTTCCTGTAAGATTGTAGAATTTCGGCCTTAGGCCATTCTCAAGTACCTAAAACGAAAGTTTCACACATTGGATACATTAGTCACACTAGTGATTTTGATGTAAGAACGAGTCATATCTGTAGATATACTAGGGGCATTATAACTTACTTCATGGATGATTTTTTGGTAACAGATTATGTCATATATGTCGTTGCTCCTATGACATGTTATGCTCATAAATTAGTTCTAGGTGCTCACGTTATTTTAGGAGCACGTTACTTTCGAGCAGTTGTTGCACAGCTCTTATATACAACGTACTTAACATTAGGAAGATTAGAATTATTTTACAGAAGTTTCCAGAATAATATTTTCTCTCTGCAGCGGAGTGTGCGCTCATATGAAACTTCCTGGCAGATTAAAACTGTGTGCGCGACCGAGACTCGAACTCGGGACCTTTGCCTTTCGCGGGCAAGTGCTCTACCATCTGAGCTATCGAAACACGACTCACGCCCGGTCCTCACAGCTTTAATTCTGCCAGTATCTCGTCTCCTACCTTCCAAACTTTACAGAAGCTCTTCTGCGAACCTTGCAGAACTAGCACTCCTGAAAGAAAGGATACTGCGGAGATGGTTGGTTGGTTTTTTTGCGGGAGGGTACCAGACAGCGAGGTCATCGGTCTCATCGGATTAGAGGCGGATGGGGAAGGAAGTCGGCCGTGCCCTTTGAAAGGAACCATCCCGGCATTTGCCTGGAGCGATTTAGGGAAATCACGGAAAACCTAAATCAGGATGGCCGGACGCGGGATTGAACCGTCGTCCTCCCGAATGCGAGTCCAGTGTGCTAACCACTGCGCCACCTCGCTCGGTACTGCGGAGACATGGCTTAGCCACAGCCTGGTGGATGTTTCCAGAATGAGATTTTCACTCTGCAGCGGAGTGTGCGCGGATATGAAACTTCCTGGCAGATTAAAACTGTGTGCCCGACCGACACTCGAACTCGGGACCTTTGCCTTCCGCGGGCAAGTGCTCTACCATCTGAGCTACCGAAGCACGACTCACGCCCGGTCCTCACAGCTTGCTACTTAACCTGCATATGCTTTTGTTCTCAGTTATATTTAAGTATCATTCATCATTGGTGTAAATATGACTGTAGGTAATTTCTTTAAAATAACTTGTAAATATTTGTTTTGTTATTGGAGGAGCACGTCATTTTTGAATAGTTGGTACAAAGATCTTATATATTACATCACCGTATTCTAATGAAATAGTACTGAGAACCACGAGAGTCTAGTAAAAACTGCTTTATGGTTTCGTGATGTTCCGCACTACAGTCATATTTATTAATGAGTGAATCGATATTTTTACAATCTATGGTTCTGTAACGTTTCGCCCTAGAACTGGTAGAAAGCTGTCTAGGAATTTCCCATTTCGCAGGTCTTTTTGCTCATTTAAAAATTTTTATTACTGATCTTTTAGATATATGTAGGTTTCAATTTCTTCCGTTACGTCCATGACTTTTCCTTTCTGTAGCTTATGTAATATTTGAAGTGATCCATCCATAGTAGGTATTTTGTGGTTGGCGCCTTTTAAGCATGCACCAAATGTGAATGGGTTATTGGCAACTATTGTCGTGTGTTCTTTAAATTGTGTACAAAATTTTCTTTCTGTGTCTAATATAAAATTTTGGGCATTCTTCAAGGTTAATTTTGTAGATTCCTGATTGCGAAAACGGCTCTGATTTAACTGGTATGTGTCTCAAAAATCGGTTTAAATTGTTAGTAGTTCTGTAACTGATGTATAATTTTGTAGCTTTCAAACATCGAGTAATGTTGTCGGTAATAATACCTAGATATGGCCATACAAGAACTTGTTTTTTTTTGTGGTTCTTTTTTGTCTCTAGTTACATTTGTTTCGTCTATGCGATTGGCGTCTGTTTGGCTAGTTTTCTGTTCGAATAACGTAATTTAGGCAAATCACTGAAAACCTCACTGAAAGCTCAGTCCTCTGGAATATGAGACAAGAGATTTCCTGTTGTTCCATCCCACTTGGTGTCCATTTACTTCCCCTTCTTTCTCCAATCCGAGTCCTAAGGACCTCGCTATCGAGTAGGTTAAATCGTCACCTTCCATCCATCTGTGGAGGAATACAGTTCACTAAGCAGGTATTTCCTGTTCTGACGTAAATGTAAATGGTCAGGGCTAGCATACTGCATCAGCAGTTTATCACAGAGATTGGAGCTACAGCTGCGTTGTACATTATACGGCCGCCCCTCCTCCTCCCCTCTTTCCATCTCCCGCCCCTTCTACACCCCCCCCCCCACATCCATCCATCCCTCTCTCTCTCTCTCTCTCTCTCTCTCTCTCTCTCTCTCTCTCTGCGTGTGCGTGTGCGTGCATGTGTGTGTATGTGTGTGTGTGTGTGCCAGCAACTTCTTAAATGGCTTTAGAGACTCTCTGGCGACATGGTGCTGTAGAGACCGACTGATATTTCTGTTGATTTTTTTCCTGCTACTTCGTACTCTACTGAATAATCCACATTTTCCCATAAATCTCAGTTTTCTTCTATTTAGTACTAGCACAATCTACGTCATGCGCGAATCTCAATTGGAAATATGTCCCACACAGTTTTTAATTGCTGCAAATGTCTTAACAGTGAGTAACAACCTCCGAAAACGTTGCCCGGAACAGAGGTAGTAAATCTATGCAATTTTACTGCACGGGACGAACTGTCCAAGTAATAAATACGCAAGCATATCTAAGTAAGTGCGTTTGTCTGTGCGTGACAAGAAATTGATGTCTTCGGCTTGTACAGGAGTTTACTGCATGCAAGTAGAATCGAAAATGCTTTCCGTGAACACGTAATTGGCATGGAAACACATTCAAAATGAGGGCTGATACAT
This sequence comes from Schistocerca americana, assembly GCF_021461395.2. Classification (NCBI taxonomy): domain Eukaryota; kingdom Metazoa; phylum Arthropoda; class Insecta; order Orthoptera; family Acrididae; genus Schistocerca; species Schistocerca americana. The sequence goes on from NC_060121.1 coordinate 851,510,703, forward strand.
AACAACCAAGATACATATCATGTGAAGGCAGAAGACACCGAAAAAATGTAAGCGATCAGTGATTAATATTATCATGGCAGTGCAATCATTCATACGTAGAGACTGCGTGGTAACTAGCGACACTTCCGACGTTCGATTATAGATGTAAGGGCCAACAAAGAACCAAAGCAAGAACCATCATGCACGAAGTCGCACGTGTTTGGCAGATATGTCCTTTACTCCCCTTGGTGACACTACTCAAATAAACAAAAATGAGATGTCAAATCTCAGTCTTGGAAAAACGTAACGCGTAGAAGCGACTAATTTTCTTTCTTTGTTTTCTTGCAACAAAATGATACTCACAAAAATATTGCTGAGTCCTGTTACCTGATTAGATACGCCAGTGGTTACCATTAGACTGTCTAAATCCACATACTGCAAATGGCGACTCAGTTAGGTTTCTATTGTGTTGTAACGTCATCGTTTCAGCATATTCATTTAGGCAGATGAATGTAAACCACTGACTAGTCCAAAAACGAAACTGCATATTGAAATACCGTTGAGTTTGATGTTGCAAGGAAGTAAAAAAGTCAGTTTCCTATCAAATAATTCGTTCACGCATCAGGATGAAGAAATGATTTTTTTTTTTTTTTTTTTTTTTTTTTTGTCGCTAATAACGCAACCCCTATAGTATCAATTTGCTGTATGCCTTTCTCTCAGGAGCAGGTAGATGTATAAACTAGATATTTTTGTCATATACTAAGCTGTATAGTCCTTTGGCTGTGTAAGAAACTAAAGCATCTAAGTCAATGCTGCCAGAAGATACGGCTATTTATGTCACAGTTTCATACTCACAAAAGCACTGATCAAATCCTAGAAGGTACGTCCTGTTGACCTAGAATCATGAAATCTGCCAGGAAGAAACATTTCACAGTAGAACTAAGGCACAAAATCTGTACATAGTTATTTTGTAATTATATCGCACGAAAGAGAAATTTTTTGGTTAATTGTTATCTGGCAATCAGAAACGATCGGACGTATGAAGCTTAACTTGATATTTGTACACTCAACATCAAAACCTATAGGATACTTCTCGTTAAGCTAAGATCATGAAATTTGGTAGATGCAAGATTTTACAATACAATTAATGTACCTGTAATGTAATTGTAACTGTTAATTTGCAATTACAGGAGGGGTGATCAAAAAATAAGGTTAATGAACTTATTTTAGTATCAGATGCTGACGATGTAACCATTTGATTTAGTTTTTCCGATAATCCGATCCGTTTAGTCAGGCAGCGTCAAGTAGGAACATGTCCTTCCTTGTCAGCCAACTAGAGTGCGCACTATGGATTTCGAACAATGAGTCAGCGTTAAGTTCTGTTTGTAATTCCTAAATACTTCCAAAGGGAACTCGTGAAATGTTGAAATTGGTGTATGGCGATAATGCTGCAATTCTGAAGGTTCTTTAGAACTGGTACGTGCGATTTAAAGGCGGAAGTGAGTCGCTAGAAAATGAAAAAGTTTGGGACGATCATTATTCTCAAAAACAGAAGGAAACGTGCCAAATATGGCAAACAGGCGAATAACTATTTGAGAGCTTTCCGAAAAACTCACCACCTCGTACGAATCACAGCAAAGCATTTTAATCGACGATTTGCAAATGAGACGAGCGAGTGCAAAATTTGTTCCCAGTGTGATCAACAGAAGGAAAGTCGGGTGTCAGTTTGCAAGAAGTTGAAGGATCATCTTTGTTCAGATCCGTTCTTAATTTCCAAAATTGTGAATGGAGATGAAGCTTTGCTCTATGGGTATGATCCTGAGACGAAAATTCAGAGTTCTTAATGAAAACCGGTGAATATCCTCGCCCGAAAAAGACACGGCAGTCACGATCGAATATCGAAGTCCAAGGGGAGCGACTGCAAAATTTTATAAGGGAGTTATGCAACGTGTGTAGAACGATGTACAAAGAAAGAGACGAGATAAATGGGCCAATGGCGTCCATCACGACAAAGCGCCGTGCCACACCACACTTTTGATTTGCGAGTTTTTGGACGGAAAAGTGTAGCTCTCGGTCCACAATCACCCTACCCACCAGATGTAGCACCATGAAACTTCTGGCTCATCCAAAAAATTAAAACCGTTCATAAAGGAAAATCCTTCGACACCGCCTCTGTAGCTGAACACCTTTCAAAAAGATGCTTTCCAGAAAAACTTCCAGTCATGGATACAACGTTGGGGTAAGTGCATGACAGTAATTTTAAAGGGATTAAATCAAGTTCCATGTACGGATATTATTTTCGTCTAACAAAATTATTTACCGTATTTTTCCGTCACACCTCGTACCACAGACAAAAAAAAAATTTTGTCATGATATCCGACAATCTGTCTGTCAGTCCATTTCTTAAGTTTCCTTTCTCTCAGGAACAGTTAGGTATACCATGTTGAAATTTATGCCACCTACTACAGCCTACAGTTCGTTGGCGGTGTAAAACATTTAAGCTCCCAAGTCAATACAGAAAAAAGATACTTCCATTTATGTCACATATTGCGATATATTACCCGTATCGATGTCGATGACAGGCAAAAATCATCAGAATTCTAGATTTCCGGGATACTTTTTGGTTTTAGAAGTGGAGGCCCTCCACGCCCACACCGGCATGATGGCCAGCAGAGTAGGCCTACTGCCATCTCTGCATAATGGTTAGTTTTCACTTAAGTGAGGTCTCACAGGCTATGGGTACTGCGATGTTTGCGTACGTCTGGTTAAGGTTAACCATTAATAGGTGCTCATCTGGAGATACACTGGATCGAAAGTTGAACGAAGGGGATGCTGTTTGAGGGGCAGAGGATACAAAGTGCCTAGGCGAGAACCAAGGGAAAAAACTTTGCGATAGTTGGGTCAGGTTGTAAGAGGAGCAGTGGCTTTCTTGCTGCCTGTGACGGGTCATTCAAGGCAGGCTCTGTTAGTAGTGGGTATCATGCAGGTCGATACCTTTGTTACTGTGCGGTCGTGTTACTGGGCGGTTGCTGCTGGGTGCTGGTTTTGATTTCTCGGTCAGCGTCAGTATATCTGTAATAGTTAAGGTCATACATCGGATTCACAGTGTAGGGTAATGTTGGCGGTTTGTTTGTGCGTTAGTGTGCGAGCTTGTTGGTTTCCTTGCTGTAGGTGGCTAATGATGCGTAGCACGTTCTGTATGATCTGCAGGCGGCGGAGATGGGTAGAAGCTGCGTATCCCCAGAAGGGAGCTGCGTACATCATCAGAGGTCTAATCAGTGTCATCTATATGGACCTCCACATCCTCCTATTCAGTGTACTTTCCCTGTTGAACATTGGGTAGAGTTGTCTGAGCGTCGCTTGCGCCCTGTTGGCAACGTATTCAATGTGGTCCTCCCACCACCATGCATGTTTCCAGTCTAGCCAGACGCCGAAAAATCTGACTTTCTCTCGGAAACGTATATCTGGATTCTTTTATTTCATAAGTCTACCTGCTGGTTTAATGCTGTCATCAGTCTCCTCCTACACTTCGACAATCTTTTGATCCACACGAAAGTACAACACCTTATATCACCTATGATTTCCATTCTGTTTTTTCGTATTTCCCTCCTCCAGTACTTTTTCCCTCTACTATTTCTACCAATGCAAAGTTAACAGTTTCTGGGAGCCGTAGCAGATGTCGTCCCACAATTTAGTCTATTCTTCTGTTATTTGTCTTTCCTAATCTATTCCTTTTTGCAGTTCTGCTGGTAACTGTTTTCCTCATCTGTTCTTTTATGCAGTCCTAGATGTTCTACTTCACCTGCTTATTTAAAATTACTAAACCGCATCACACATCAAATACTTCGGCTTCGAATTTCTGATGGTCCATCCAATGGCCTTGCACGGTCTTTGTGGTTTAATCGATGTCCGTCAGTTGTGGGCGCAAAACGTGATTATAAAACTGTGGGACGTACCTGACATAAAAGTAAAGCACCAGAGTTTGGAGGGAGGAACGAAAATAAATTTCAGAGATTGAGAGAATATGTGTTGTTACCTCAGAGATTAAAAAATCGAGTCAAATTTACAGAGAACTTGGAAAAGTGACTCTACTTATCACTATGACGTTGCACACCATCAAACCTGGATGCACGCACCGATTCGGTTGTGAAGGGTGCCATAAATCCATTGTACCCTCTACTGAGGCAAACTGGTTCACAACTATTGTATCTGATTCTTCATATACTGGATACTGGGACGGAGTTGGGGTTCGCGTAAAACAACGGAAGTTAAGCGCTGTCGGACTGGGCTAGCACCTGGATGGGTCACCATCCGGTCTGCCGAGTGCTGTTGGCAAGTGGGGTGCACTCAACCCTTGTCAGGTAAACTGAGGAACTACTTTTTTGAGAAGTAACGGCTTTGGTCTCGCAAACTGACATATGGCCGGGAGATCAGTGTGCTGACCACATGCCCCTCCATATCCGCATCCAGTGACGCCTTTGGCCTGAGGATGACACGGCGATCGGTCGGTACCCGTGGGTCTTCATGGCCTGTTCGAGCGGAAGTTTAGTTTAGGGACGGAGGTGGACCCCAATCCATGGCTATGAGGACGGAACTGGGGATCTTGCTGGCCACTGGAGTTCCTCAACATCATGGGCACAGTTTGTGGAGACATGTTGTTCGTGTGGGCAAGTATTGTCTTGTTGAAAAACAGCACGGCAACAGTGTCGTTTGAGACGTATCATTCGTATTCGTGAGATTCTGTAGTCCAATCAGACTTCTTGAAACATTACCGACCGTGACTTGAAGATGTTCCCTATGCCTCCCCACACCATGATGGCAGTACTAAAGCGCTGTGCCTCTCCAAGACATTAAGAGGCTGCGGAATCTCGCCATGTTGCTGCCATGATCGCTGACGATGGCCATTGACGATAGTGCAGAACCGTGGTTCATCGCCGAACACAATGCAACGTCTTTGATCAGTAGCCCATGCTATCCAGCCAGGACTCCATTTAAAACGCAGCCTTTTATGTTTTTTTGTTAACGGGAGACTATGCATGGGGCGGTAATTCTCTAGTGCGGCAACTACTAATCTCCAACCAATTCCACAGAATGTTGCGGGGAGTCCATTACTGATCGGCCGCGAATTGAAATCGCAGTGAAAATCCGACAAAGCTTTGGGCAGATGTGTTGTGCGTGTCTGTAGTACGCCTGCATACTGTGTCACAACCCACTTTTCAGGTCTGCCCGTGCATGTAATAGTCTGTAGACAAATGGGTCATGTATGAAGTGCTGCTGAGGTAAAGACGTCTAGACAATAGTGCCTTTTGTCAGTCCTGCATTTGACGTGGTAGGTGATTGTACCTTAGATTTAGACTTTCAAAAATTTTTCTTAAAGAATTTACTTTATTCACTAGTGATTCACCAAGTACATTAACACATTTAATCACACTAGGTGAGCGTGGAAGTAGTTGCCAGGAAGTAACTGATGGAAAATAAAATTACGTTTAACAAATGTGAATTTTATTCCTAAAAGCCTTTTCAAAACAGATTTAAAATTACAATCAGAAAGTACCCTCTAAATATCAAGTTACCATTATTCAGAGGCAGAATAACAATTTATTTTTTTTTACAGTAGGAGCCTTCGTGCTGAGAAGCTTCCGCCCACTTTCAACACGGCCGTAGTCATGACCGCTCACAACGACCTCTGAAAACTACACTGGTGCAAATCTGCAACACACAAGATTACTTTAAACTAAAAATTTTAAGAACACTCACAATCTCATTAACTATACACCCCGTAACAGGGATGCAAACACACTAAGAAATTATTTGCCACCAAAAGTGCAATTTGTTTTTAAAATGCTCTTACAGCGGAAGGATGGAAACTTTATAAAATGACTATTTAAATAAAACTCATGAAATTCAGACTTACATAAAATATACAACATGTTCTACGTTACACATATATACCACCTCGCTAGATGATAGGCAAGATAAAAACATATTTCAGGAATTAGGCTTTACCTTAATTCTATAAATTCGTTGACACCGAATCCGACAAACATGACAGAGGCAGTTATTAACGTACGGCAGACCGACAAACAGAAAGACAGACACTAACTGTCTAACAAATGCGGTCGAGAGACAGACGAGCAAGCTGGGGACGAGAGACTGACCAAGAAAACAAATAGAATTTAACAAGTAAATGAACAGCATATCTTCAGTCACTTAACTTCTAATAAACTGCGATTTCTGGCGAAGACCTGGCGCAGCACTCCCAAAACTCTCTCCCGAACCGTCCGCTGCCAGCCGCTTAAACGGACGTCGGAAGGCGCGCCCATCTCCCGTCTCACGGCGTCGCAGCTCGCACCGGCCTGACCGATGTCGTGGCTTGACTCCTGTTGCTCTCGTGTCGGCCGCGAAGCCACTACCCCTCGCTATACGGCGTGGCCACTGGACTCACGTGGCGACCTCACATGCGCCGACTCTCCAGGCAGACAAGTCATCTTGTGTCCCAGTGCGCGAGCGACCAACCAATTGATCCAACCGCCAAAGCCCTTTGCCTGAGCAAATTCGAGCATACTGGCGCCCTAACACATACCAGCACTCCGGACAACAGACAGACTCTAATCGCCTCACCAATGCGGACGAGAGACAGACCCAGACTAACTTGGCTGACCATCTGACCAGACTCGCTCAGACTGACAGACTGTACATCTGCCCACTGCACCGACTCAGACTGACTCCCCCTGCCGAGCTGATAGCACCCCCTTAAATGTACGTGAACAGGCAATTTTTCCATTTTCCCACCAGAGGGAGACACCAAAGCTGCGATTGCCACAGCGGCGCTACCGCCAGAAACGGAGGGCGACTGCTTTACACTACGCGCTGCGGCGCGCTCTTCAAAACAGCAATTTTTTCCAAGGCTCAGTGATATTTGTGACTGGACTGTAGTAGTTGTTGGTGGGAGGATGTATAGGACAGATCTTGCATCTAGGTCTCTTACAGGGATATAAGCCATGAGACAAGGTGTTGCGAGCAGGGGTTCTGCAGGGATGGATGAGGATATTGTGTATGTTTCTGTGCTGCTGGAGTGCTTTCATGATTTAATGCAGCTCACGTAATGCAACTGTCATGAATTTTCTTCTTCATGATAATTTTCATTCGCTCACTGCAGGGCCAACGATCAAGTTCCTCCTCACCACACTGCGGAGATGCTGAGTCGCAGATAGTCACAACAAAAAGACAGCCAGAAAGTGAACTTTCGGCCTACAAGGCCTTCTTCGAAATTAGACAAAACACACACACAGTCACGAAACGCTGCGCATACATCACCAATGTCTCTGGCAACTGAAGCCAGACTGCAAGGAGCACTGCATGATGGGAGAAGCCACTGGGTGTTGGGTAGAAGAGGCTGAAGTGGGATGGAGGGGGGATGGCAGGGTAGGGTAGAGACGGTAGAGTGCTGCTTGTGGGAGTGTACAGGGACGTGGTGGAGAGAGGGTAGGATAGCTAATTGTAGTTGGGAGGTTAGATGGAGGTCATGGGGGGGGGACTAGCGGAAAAGGAGATAAGCTATAAGACAGAGGGTGTATTGTTAGAATAGAGGGCTCTGTAGTGCTAGAATGGGAACAGGGGAGGGGCAGATGGGTAAGGACAATGACTAACGAAGGCTGAGTACAGCAGGCAGCTTACAGAAACGTCGGATACATTGCAGGGAGATTTCCCACCTGCGCAGTTCAGAAAAGCTGGAGTTGTGGGAAGGCTACAAATGGCACAGTCTGTGAAGCAGTCATTGAAATGAAAACGTAGTGCTAGGCGGCGCGCTCAATCACGAAATAGCCCAGCTGTTTCTTGCCCACATTTTGTCAATGGCCATTCGTGTGGACAGTGAACTTCTCGTTTGTCGTGAGCAAGTAAAATGCAGCACAGTGGTTGCAGCTTAGCTCGTAGATCACGTGACTGGTTTCACAGGTAGCACTGCATTTGTTGGTGGGAGGATGTATGGGACAGGTCTTGCATTTAGCCATGAGAGAAGGTGTTGGGAGCAGGGATGGACGAGGATATTGTTTCTGTGGGCGGTGGAATACCAATGTGGCAGGGGTGGGAATGATACTGTTCAGGATACTTCTCATTTCAGGGCATGAGAGAGGTAGTCGAAATCCTGGTGGGGAACGTAAATCAGTTGCTCCAGCCGTGAGACACGAGGGGAATGCTTCTCAGAGGCCAGACAATGGGACTTCATGAAGTGGTGGGTGACAGAAATGATAAGGTACGGGATATATGGTTTTGTATAAGGTGTGGCAGGTGATTACGGTCTGTGAAGGCGTCAGTGAGACCGTATTTCGAGACGGACTGCTCTTCACTACAGATGTGACGGCCTCGGGTCGCTACGCTGCCATTTCCGTTATTTTGTGTGTTATTTTCTGCGCCTTTCCTATGCTACACTCACTTTTATCTCATCCTACCAACACCTCTCTGCACCCACTCCTTCTCCAGTCTATTCCAGTTCGCACCTATTAACTTCATCTGACCTAGTCACATCTGCCATCACACTTCTTCACACTTATCCATACACAGACCTGAAATCACATTTCAGTCTTTTTATTTATTTTTCTTCGTTCTCATTGTGTCTTCACGTCAATTTCATTGCTTTTCGCCTTACTCTATCGACCTAATCACTCAGTTTTAATCTTGTTTCCCCTTACCTCATCCGTTTCCTGGGTGTAGTTTTGAGAATTTTTTCCGACTTAATTATGTGTTATTTACGTATTTTAGCAGTTTTTATCCACCACCATCCTTGCTCCATCAATCTGCGTCAATACAGAAAACTTTCAGCCGGACGAGGTTGCCGAGCGGTTCTAGGAACTACATTCCGGAACCGCACGACCGCTACGGTCACAGGTTCGAATCCTGCCTCGGGCATGGATGTGTGTGATGTTTTTAGGTTAGTTAGGTTTAAGTAGTTCTAAGTTCTAGGGGACTGATTACCTTAGAAGTTAAGTCCCCTATTGCTCAGAGCCATATGAACCGTTTGAACAGAAAAATTTCCTTATTCCTGGACAGAATTCTGTCGCACATAGTGTTCCCGCGTTGTTGCTTGGATCATGGAATCCCCGCAAATAGCCTTAAAACCAAATTACCCATCGCTGGATGTCATACCGCCTGCCACAATGACCTCCACGTGTTCAGATTCCGCCAATCCTCAACCCTCACCAACACAGCCCTGCAAAGCCACATCAATAACGCTCAGACCTCCTTGCAATAACTTCTCTCCATCCACAAAATTCTCCTGCTATGGAATCCCAAATTCGTACATTCCATAACACACATTGAAACCCTTGTCAACCTGGAACTAGAGAAAAATGCACAACGCCACCAAAAAAAGCTCTCCGCCCTGTTCACCTCCTACTCCCACCTTGGAGTACCACTCTCTACCACCTCTACAACAACTTCCAAACCTCCTCCACTAGTCCTCATAGCTGTTAAACCCTGTCGTGCAAATCTACTACATTTACCCCACCCTCAAAAACTCCCTCCCACTACCACCCAGAATGTATAGCCTAAACATATCCGGTTGCCTGTCTCATTTTGCGCTATTGCTCGAAGTCTGGTTTCAGGTGTCAGATCAATGGTCATATGTGTGTTAGTTGCGGTTGCCTGTGTGTGTGTGTGTGTGTGTGTGTGTGTGTGTGTGTGTGTGTGTGTTTTGCGCAATTACAAAGAGGGCTTTGTTAGCCGAAAGCTCACTTTCCGACACTCTTCTTGTTGTGCCTATCTGCGACTCAGCATTGCGTTATATGGTGAGTAGCAACTATGCTATTCATAATACTGTTACATTCCGTCCTGGATTTTCCATTGTTTGAACAAGTACCTTCAGCATTTCCGATGACATGTGTTCGACCACACACGATACAACACGGACTTGACTGCCTCTGACCTTCATCTCTTCGCTCACATGAAATGCTGACTATGAGGACAACATTTTGTCACAGAGAATGAGACTCAGACCAGCTTAGGGAATTGATGGAAAGAATAGGAGACTGCCTTCTATGACGAGGGTATCTGAAAATGTGTACCATGGTACGACAGATGAGCAGCTCGGACTTTGTGGAGAAGTATCAGGAAGGTGTGGCTAAATGTTTCAAATAAAGCTTTATTATTTTCACCTTGGTTTCCATGTCACTACCGATCGGAAGCTGAAAAAAAAGAAAAAGAATGCCTTTGAACTATTAAATATGAGTATTATCTATTATCCACCAGTGAGACCGCTTTAGTATGCTTTCACACAATATTTGTCTCTTATAGGCGACAGCATATCTGGGGGTGGTGGGATCACTCATGGGAAAATTGTGGGTGTTAGAGCTGCACCTTTTTTTAGACTGAAGTCAGCTGATAGGTATTCCTGCTTAAGTGAAGTCTCTCTATTTATAGATCCCCAGACTCCGATTTCACAACATTTTTGGTAAAGTTAGAGGAGGTTCGTGGTTGACTCTATAGGAAATACAAAAAGTTAGTTATATGAGGTGACTTCAATATTAATTGTATTAGTGATTGTGCAAGGAAAAGGATGCTGGTTGACCTCCTTCATTCATATAATCTTATGCAAACCGTATTCTTTCCAACGAGAGTGCAAGGGAACAGTAGAACAACCATAGACGACATTTTTGTTCATTCCTCATTACTAGAAGGGCATTCAGTTAGCAAAAAAGTGAATGGCCTTTCAGATCATGATGCACAAGTTTTAACTCTAAAAGATTTTTGTGTTGCAACACATGTTAAATATAGTTATCAAGCTGATCCAGTTGCTGTAGAGACCTTTGTAAACCTTATCAAGGAAAAAGAGTGGCAAGATGTTTATAGTGCTGATACAGTAGACGATGAATATAATGCTTTTCTCAAGACTTTTCTCGTGCTCTTTGAAAGTTGCTTTCCGTTAGAATGTTCAAAACAGGGTACTAGAACAAACAGGCAGCCTGGGTGGCTGACTAGAGGGATAAGAATATCCTGTACAACAAAGTGGCAATTATATCAAAACCTTAGAAACAGTCAAAATCTAAATGCAGCAGCCCATTACAAACAGTATTGTAAGGTGCTCAAAAAAGTTATTAGGAAGGCAAAAAGTATGTGGTATGCAGATAGAATAACTAAGTCTCAGGATAAAATTAAAACCATATGGTCAGTCGTAAAGGAAGTGGCTGGTCTGCAGAGACAGGTCGTGGATATAGAATCAGTGCATAGTGGGAATGTCTGTGTTACTGATACGTCGCATATATGTATAATATTTAATAATCACTTTCTGAATATAGCAGGTGAACTAAATAGAAACCTAGTCCCAACGGGGAATCATATAGCGCTCTTAGAAAAAAGTGTTCTGAGACTGTTACCTGAAATGCTCCTCTACGATACTGACAAGAGGGAGATTGAATTAATAATTAAATCACTAAAGACCAAGAACTCTCATGGATATGACGGGGTGTCTAGCAGAATACTGAAGTGTTGTTCCTTGTATGTTAGCCCAGTACTTAGCCATATCTGTAACTTTTCCTTTGGGAGTGGTCGTTTTCCTGACCGATTAAAGTACTCGGTAGTGAAGCCACTTTATAAGAAAGGAGACAGGGATAATGTTGACAATATTAGACCTATTTCTATGCCATCGGCGTTTGCTTAAGTTATCGGGAAGGTTGTATATACAAGGTTACTGGAGCATTTAAATTCACATAATTTGCTGTCAAATGTACAGTTTGGTTTTAGAAATGGCTTAACAACTGAAAATGCTACATTCTCTTTTCTCTGTGAGGTTTTGGACGGATTAAATAAAAGGTTGTGAACGCTAGGTGTTTTCTTTGATTTAACGAAGGCTTTTGACTGTGTTGACCACAAAATATTACTGCAGAAGTTGGACTATTAGGAGTAAGGGGAGTAGCGTACAATCGGTTCGAATGCTGCTTTAAGAACAGAAAGCAGAAGGTAATTCTCGGCAATATTGAGAGTGATAGTGATGTTCAGTCCCAATGGCGCACTGTTAAGTGGGGCGTCCCCCAAGGGTCGGTGCTGAGGCCACTGCTGTTTCTTATTTATATAAATGATATGCCTTCTAGTATTACAGGTGATTCAAAATATTTGTGTTTGCTGATCACACCACCTTGGTAGAGAAGGTTGTTGTGTGTAATACTGAAACATTACCAAATAATGTAGTTCATGAAATAATTTTGTGGCTTGTGGAAAATAATTTGATGCAAAATCACAGTAAGACTCAGCTTTTACAGTTTATAATTCAAAATTCAACAAGAACTGATATTTTGATCAGACAGAATGGGCATATTATAAGCGATACGGAACAGTTCAAGTTCCTAGGCGTTCGGATAAAGCTGTTGTGGAAAGCCCATGTTCAGGGTCTCGTTCCGAAACTAAATGCTGCTTTATTTACCATTAGAACAGTATTTGATATAAGTGACATTACAACACGAAAAGTTGTCTACTTCGCATATTTACATACGCTTATGTCATATAGTATTATTTTTTGGGGTAATTCTTCTGATTCAAAATGGGGATTTTTGGCTCAAAAACGGGCTGTTCGAGCTGTATGTGGTGTAAGTTGGAGAACCTCTTGTCGACCCCTATTCAATAGTCTGGAAATTTTGACATTGCCCTCACAGTATATACACTCCTGGAAATTGAAATAAGAACACCGTGAATTCATTGTCCCAGGAAGGGGAAACTTTATTGACACATTCCTGGGGTCAGATACATCACATGATCACACTGACAGAACCACAGGCACATAGACACAGGCAACACTGCATCCACAATGTCGGCACTAGTACAGTGTATATCCACCTTTCGCAGCAATGCAGGCTGCTATTCTCCCATGCAGACGATCGTAGAGATGCTGGATGTAGTCCTGTGGAACGGCTTGCCATGCCATTTCCACCTGGCGCCTCAGTTGGACCAGCGTTCGTGCTGGACGTGCAGACCGCGTGAGACGACGCTTCATCCAGTCCCAAACATGCTCAATGGGGGACAGATCCGGAGATCTTGCTGGCCAGGGTAGTTGACTTACACCATCTAGAGCACGTTGGGTGGCACGGGATACATGCGGACGTGCATTGTCCTGTTGGAACAGCAAGTTCCCTTGCCGGTCTAGGAATGGTAGAACGATGGGTTCGATGACGGTTTGGATGTACCGTGCACTATTCAGTGTCCCCTCGACGATCACCAGTGGTGTACGGCCAGTGTAGGAGATCGCTCCCCACACCATGATGCCGGGTGTTGGCGCTGTGTGCCTCGGTCGTATGCAGTCCTGATTGTGGCGCTCACCTGCACGGCGCCAGACACGCATACGACCATCATTGGCACCAAGGCAGAAGCGACTCTCATCGCTGAAGACGACACGTCTCCATTCGTCCCTCCATTCACGCCTGTCGCGACACCACTGGAGGCGGGCTGCACGATGTTGGGGCGTGAGCGGAAGACGGCCTAACGGTGTGCGGGACCGTAGCCCAGCTTCATGGAGACGGTTGCGAATGGTTCTCGCCGATACCCCAGGAGCAACAGTGTCCCTAATTTGCTGGGAAGTGGCGGTGCGGTCCCCTACGGCACTGCGTAGGATCCTACGGTCTTGGCGTGCATCCATGCGTCGCTGCGGTCCGGTCCCAGGTCGACGGGCACGTGCACCTTCCGCCGACCACTGGCGACAACATCGATGTACTGTGGAGACCTCACGCCCCACGTGTTGAGCGATTCGGCGGTACGTCCACCCGGCCTCCCGCATGCCCACTATACGCCCTCGCTCAAAGTCCGTCAACTGCACATACGGTTCACGTCCACGCTGTCGCGGCATGCTACCAGTGTTAAAGACTGCGATGGAGCTCCGTATGCCACGGCAAACTGGCTGACACTGACGGCGGCGGTGCACAAATGCTGCGCAGCTAGCGCCATTCGACGGCCAACACCGCGGTTCCTGGTGTGTCCGCTGTGCCGTGCGTGTGATCATTGCTTGTACAGCCCTCTCGCACTGTCCGGAGCAAGTATGGTGGGTCTGACACACCGGTGTCAATGTGTTCTTTTTTCCATTTCCAGGAGTGTATTTTCTGTAATGTCGTTTGTTGTTCGCAATATTAGCTTAATCCCAGTTAATACTATAATACTATACAGAAATCAAATATGCATGTGGAATGCACTTACTTGACTCTTGTGCAGAAAGGAGTGCAGTATTCTGCTGCATTCATTTTCAATAAGCTACCACAAGAACTCAAAAATTTTAGCAGTAGCCCAAACGCTTTAAGTTTAAACTGAAGAGTTTCCTCATGGATCACTCCTATTCTGTCGAGGAGCTCCTGGAAGAGCTGAAAAATTAAGCAAATTCCAGTGTTACATTGTTGATTTTCTTTATTTAAACTTACGAATTGTCGCCTGAATACGTTTCTTGTATTTCATTTTATCTGTTTCTACTATCGTGTTATAATTTCCTGCATTGACTCGTTCCATGACCATGGAGACTTCTCCTTAATTTGGTCCCACGGAACAATAAATAAAGAAAATTCCGTTACATTCTTACCTGCTAGGACCAGCTGCTTTCTTTATCTGCAACCGTACTTGTCCCAGTAACATCTCAGGTGTGCTTGACATTGAAGGCTGAATTGGATATACACACTACGATGCGCACTATATCAGACACAACTCACGAGGGACTAATTTTGATGTTCATATACCTATGATGAAAATGGCTGTTGCGGTGCGATTGTGTTTTTTAAGTACAAGATCTAATTTGTAATATACTTGCGATTGTTAGCCTTGTTTAGAATACTGGTGCACATTTCAAAAAAATGGTTCAAATGGCTCTGAGCACTATGGGACTTAACTACTGAGATCATCAGTCCCCTAGAACTTTGAACTACTTAAACCTAACTAACCTAAGGACATCACACACATCCATGCCCGAGGCAGGATTCGAACCTGCGACCGTGGCGGTCACGCGGTTCCAAACTGACGCGCTTAGAACCGCACGGCCACATTTCAAACACTCGTTAGTAAGGAAGTTACGATAAAACGGGGAATTTAGGTGTTGGATGATAGCTAACTACATATGGCCACCTAACATACTTTGTAAGGCTTGTATGGTGGTGTTAGTATTTTGGTGTGTATTGAGGTCTGAGTGGCAGCATTGTTTAATGAAACATTAGTGACATCAAAGTATGTTTCTATCAACACTTTGCCGTTCGGCGACACCACAGTGGTGTCGCGAGCGAAGTATCGCGCAGTGGCCGGTGACATCACTTACGTATCTTTTTCATTCTGTTGGTGTTTTGTTTACGTAACAAAATGTTACACACGTCAACAAGATTTTTGTTTTTATAAGTACTTGTGCACTTTCATCATGGCAGACGAAAGAGACGATACGATTATTTACAATGAATGCGCGGACGTCTTGCCTGACGTTCCGGACGATTTGGCCGGTTGGGAAGAAGACATTGGATATCAAAAAAATGAAAGTGAAGCAGAATCGTCGGAAGATAGCGAAATACGTCCAAGAAGAATCCGGCGAACGCTACAGTTGCTAACTGATTCGGATGAATCAGACGAAGGAGACAGACTATGATTTACTGAGGACCAATAATAAATTTGGAGGATCTCCGTGTCCACACGTATTTCCCGAAGATACACAGAGTGTCGTGGTTGTCGTAGAAGTGTATAATGGGAACGATCTATCTGACTATATTAGCAACGAAACCAACAAGTATTACAGTCAAAATTGTAATAAAAGGAAAGTGGATAAAAAATGTGAAATTTGTCGACATTACAGGGCCCGAACTTAGAAAATGGTTTGGGCTTGCTATCCTTGTGGGAACTGTAAAAAACGCTAGGATAGATGACTACTGGTCAATGAATCCGTTGATAGACATACCGATATTTCGCAAAACGAGTCAGACAAAAATTATCATTTTTACATTTTTCTTTACAATAACAATAAACCGGATAATGCCGACCGGTTTTTCAAAGAGCTATTCGTAATTGATTATTTTTCCAAACAGTTTAAAGAAACGTTTAATCTAAGTCAAAACATCTCAACTGTTGAAGGAATGGTAACGTGGCGTGGAAAGTTAAATTTTAAAGTTTATAATCCGTCGAAAATTACGAAATATTGCATACTCATTCGGATACTGTGTGATTCGAGTACGGGATACATTTCCTCATTCAAGAAATATTCGGGCGCTGGACAACATTTAACAAAAACAGTGATGGAACTATTGCCACCTTCTTATGGAAAGTGGCATCACCTCTACATGGATAATTATTATAACAGTGTAGAACTTGCAGAGAAGTTGCTTGAAAAAAAAAAATAAAGTTTGTGGAACGATACGGCAAAATAGAGGATTTCCGGAAAAATTAAAGCTCGCAAAAGTAAATGTGTTGGAAGCTTGTCATCAACGGAAAGGTGACATGCGGCCGCCGACAAGCCAAGTAATCCGAATTAACGCTGCCGGTGCCAAGCGAATAAATTTGTACGAAACGTGCGGACGGCAAAGTGTTAACATACACTCCTGGAAATGGAAAAAAGAACACATTGACACCGGTGTGTCAGACCCACCATACTTGCTCCGGACACTGCGAGAGGGCTGTACAAGCAATGATCACACGCACGGCACAGCGGACACACCAGGAACCGCGGTGTTGGCCGTCGAATGGCGCTAGCTGCGCAGAATTTGTGCACCGCCGCCGTCAGTGTCAGTCAGTTTGCCGTGGCATACGGAGCTCCATCGCAGTCTTTAACACTGGTAGCATGCCGCGACAGCGTGGACGTGAACCGTATGTGCAGTTGACGGACTTTGAGCGAGGGCGTATAGTGGGCATGCGGGAGGCCGGGTGGACGTACCGCCGAATTGCTCAACACGTGGGGCTTGAGGTCTCCACAGTACATCGATGTTGTCGCCAGTGGTCGGCGGAAGGTGCACGTGCCCGTCGACCTGGGACCGGACCGCAGCGACGCACGGATGCACGCCAAGGCCGTAGGATCCAAGCAGTGCCGTAGGGGACCGCACCGCCACTTACCAGCAAATTAGGGACACTTTTGCTCCTGGGGTATCGGCGAGGACCATTCGCAACCGTCTCCATGAAGCTGGGCTACGGTCCCGCACACCGTTAGGCCGTCTTCCGCTCACGCCCCAACATCGTGCAGCCCGCCTCCAGTGGTGTCGCGACAGGCGTGAGTGGAGGGACGAATGGAGACGTGTCGTCTTCAGCGATGAGAGTCGCTTCTGCCTTGGTGCCAATGATGGTCGTATGCGTGTTTGGCGCCGTGCAGGTGAGCGCCACAATCAGGACTGCATACGACCGAGGCACACAGGGCCAACACCCGGCATCATGGTGTGGGGAGCGATCTCCTACACTGGCCGTACACCACTGGTGATCGTCGAGGGGACACTGAATAGTGCACGGTACATCCAAACCGTCATCGAACCCATCGTTCTACCATTCCTAGACCGGCAAGGGAACTTGCTGTTCTAACAGGACAATGCACGTCCTCATGTATCCCGTGCCATCCAACGTGCTCTAGAAGGTGTAAGTCAACTACCCTGGCCAGCAAGATCTCCGGATCTGTCCCCCATTGAGCATGTTTGGGACTGGATGAAGCGTCGTCTCACGCGGTCTGCACGTCCAGGACGAACGCTGGTCCAACTGAGGCGCCAGGTGGAAATGGCATGGCAAGCCGTTCCACAGGACTACATCCAGCATCTCTACGATCGTCTCCATGGGAGAATAGCAGCCTGCATTGCTGCGAAAGGTGGATATACACTGTACTAGTGCCGACATTGTGCATGCTCTGTTGCCTGTGTCTATGTGCCTGTGGTTCTGTCAGTGTGATCATGTGATGTACCTGACCCCAGGAATGTGTCAATAAAGTTTCCCCTTCCTGGGACAATGAATTCACGGTGTTCTTATTTCAATTTCCAGGAGTGTATAAGGAGGAGGTACTCATACCTCGCGACGTAGATTACCAATTGTATAATCAAAGGTGGTGCGGATTCAGATGATAAATAAACCAGCCTAACCAAAGAACGTGTAGTGTCACCCAACGAACGTTGCTTCCACATGCCTACAGAAACATCAAATGTTCAGTTGCGAAGTCGTGAGGTATTCGCTCCTGAGGCCTGGAGACAAACTGGGACAAAGGGAGCCCTATACAATTGGCATCGGTATTTTCAAAATGTCCGTCGTGTGATAAAAAAATACTCGATCGTCAATATAGAAATAGTCCCGGCAAGTATTTACAAGGTACTGTTTCATTTGAACGCAGCAAATTCAACAAAAGGAGACGAATTATAAAAGCACAAGGTGTCCATGATTAAAGTTACAGTTTCAATGCACGCTAGAAGGGAAACGGCAGCTCAGAATGATGTAAAATCTAATCAGAAAGTTATTGACGCAAGACGAAATGTCATAATATGCGCACCAGCACGGCTCTTTCTCAGTTTGCGTCCGAGGTGTTCATTATGACTGTCTCCATGAAGGATCGCTGCTGGTTGAGCTCTACTACAAAAACGGTGATTACGCGCCAGTAGCCCTGCAGAAGGTCCGGACACTCAAGGATATGACAAAAGGCATTGGTCCCATGTCTGCTAAGGTTCCAGAGAATATGATTACAGAATTGGAAAAGACTGGCTCTTTTGAAATTCGTTGTGGCTGAGGGAGGGAAGCAGCTGAATCGACGTCCAACGAAGATGTGGCCACAGCACTTCAGGAGTGGTCGAGCGGTGGTATACCTGACGGGATACCAATTCGATTCTACACAGAATACGCGAAAGAACTTGCCCCCCTTCTAACAGCTGTGTACCGCAAGTCTCTAGAGGAACGGAAGGTTCCAAATGATTGGAAAAGAGCCCAGGTAGTCCCAGTCTTCAAGAAGGGTCGTCGAGCAGATGCGCAAAACTATAGACCCATATCTCTGACGTCGATCTACTGTAGAATTTTAGAACATGTATTTTGCTCGCGTATCATGTCGTTTTTGTAAACCCAGAATCTACTCTGTAGGAATCAACATGGATTCCGGAAACAGCGATCGTGTGAGACCCAATTCGCTTTATTCGTTCATGAGACCCAGAAAATATTACATACAGGCTCCCAGGTAGATGCTATTTTCCTTGACTTCCGGAAGGCGTTCGATACAGTTCCGCACTGTCGCCTGATAAACAAAGTAGGAGCCTACGGAATATCAGACCAGCTGTGTGGCTGGATTGAAGAGTTTTTAGCAAACAGAACACAAAGCAACCTCTGGCGTGCCACAGGGGAGTGTTATGGAACCATTGCTTTTCACAGTATATGTAAATGACCTAGTAGATAGTGTCGGAAGTTCCATGTGGCTTTTCGTGGATGATGTTGTAGTATACAAAGAAGATGCAGCATTAGAAAATTGTAGCGAAATGCAGGAAGATCTGCAGCGTATATGCACTTGGTGCAGGGAGTGGCAACTGACCCTTAACATGGACAAACGTAATGTATTGCGAATATATAGAAAGAAGGATCCTTTATCGTATGATTATATGATAGCGGAACAAACACTGGTAGCAGTTACTTCTGTAAAATATCTGGGAGTATGCGTGCGGAACGATTTGAGGTGGAATGATCATATAAAATTAATTGTTGGCAAGGCGGGTTCCAGGTTGAGATTCATTGGGAGAGTCCTTAGAAAATGTAGTCCATCAACAAATGAGGTGGCTTACAAAATACTCGTTCGACCTATACTTGAGTATTGCTCATCAGTGTGGGATCCGTACCAGATCGGGTTGACGGAGGAGATAGAAAAGATCCAACGAAGAGCGGCGCGTTTCGTCAAAGGGTTATTTGGTAATCGTGATAGCGTTACGGAGATGTTTAGCAAACTCAAGTGGCAGACTCTGCAAGAGAGGCGCTCTGCATCGCGGTGTAGCTTGCTCGCCAGGTTTCGAGAGGGTGCGTTTCTGGATGAGGTATCGAATATATTGCTTCCCCCTACTTATACCTCCCGAGGAGATCACGAATGTAAAATTAGAGAGATTAGAGCGCGCACGGAGGTTTTCAGACAGTCGTTCTTCCCGCGAACCATACGCGACTGGAACAGAAATGGGAGGTAATGACTGTGGCACGTAAAGTGCCCTCCGCCACACACCGTTGGGTGGATTGCGGAGTATAAATGTAGATGTAAATGGTGTGCAAACATCAGTGCAAGAGGAATTCCCCGAATGTTGAACGTGCCTGAGAGCACGGTTACATAAAATTCTACGAAACATCCAGCATTGCATACAAATCACCCATGTTCACAAGCTGCTTCCTGCTGAACTGCTAGTAAGACAAACGTTCGCTGAGGAATTTCTTGCTCGTCTTGAAGTGGTCAACGAATGATCATTGGACTTTCTGTGGACAGACGAAGCCCATTTCTCTCTCCAACGACATGCCAATACGCAGAAATGCACAGTATGTGCAAGGGGAAATTCGCACGCATATCAACCGGTACCACTTCATCCGGCAAAGGTGACTGTGTGGTGCGGGTTGATGGGATCGTTTATTGTAGAACCGTATTTTTTCGAGGAGATGAATCCTGCGGGTCCTGTTACCTCTACCGTAATCGGTAATCGCCAAGAGAGTCCTTCGCGTACCAACGTCATTCAAGCACTTCAACAGTGTAGATCTGTTCACGAGTTAATTTTTATGCAATAAGACGCTCCTCCGCACATTGCACAGCCAGTGAAGCGGCTGCTGCAGAGGATTTTCGTCTTATTTACCATCATTTCCTTACGACCTGGCCGTCCATATCATAGATCACAATCCGCGTGACTTATGGCTGTGGATGTATTTCAAATATGTTGTCTTCATTGCTCCAATTGTGAATGTAGTTGAACTGAAGGCACGCATTATGCAACACTCTCTGAATGTGACCCACGGACACAACGATATGTTATGGAACACGCTATTTCTCAATCGTGTCAAAAAACGATCGAGAGCATACACCACACGTCTGGCGCCAGTCTCGCGACAATTATAAGAGATGTTATTTTGATTTTTATGCGGTTTTTGGACACGGGAGAGTTAAAAACCGATGTCATTGTGCTTTTTATGTGCTTTCTGGCCTCAGAACAATTACAAACCAATGTAATTTCAATTTTTTGTGCGGTTTTTTTCTCATTGCACATAAAAACCGATTTTTCGCATCCGATGTGGTATGAACTCGCCGAGGAGCCGGGGCTTGCCTAACTAACACTGCCACATGTGTTGACTGTGGAACTTACGTAGTCATGCACAATGAACAGTACGATTGGTGTAATGTGGAACTCAAACCACAGCCGCCATATTCGCATTCATCTGTCATTTGTACCCTGCCACATTTACGTTAAGACGCCTACATAGCCATCAGCTGCTAAAATTTTCGTTAAATCTTTTTGTTTCGCGCCGTTTCCCCCTGCGTCAATAATATGTAGTTGAAATTTGATGCCATTCTGAGCAGTGGTTCTCTTTCTACATAATTTTGAAATTGGAACTTTTATCATGGACACAGTGTATAACACAGTAAAGTTTGTGTGTGTATTAGACGGACTGAGCCACAAACCCAGTAAAGCGTGCGAAAAATATGGCAGGTTCCTAGAGTGATGCTAATGGGAAGACAAGGCCCGAAGTTCTAAATAAATTAAAAATGACTTAAGACTACTTGTACCCTACAGCAGTACTTCCAGTATAAATGAGGATCGCGCAATGAAGCCGAAATATCTAACAAATTTGGAAAACTTTTTAATTGTAGTGTTAAAGTAAATGAAATATGTACAAAATCGTAAGGGAAAAGATACTGGAGTAAAGAAAGTTTCCGGTGCAAAGTCGTAAAATACTGAGTAATAAGTTGCTGAGTTGCTTTGCATATATATATATATATATATATATATATATATATATATATAAAATTTTCAGAATTATGTATATATATATATATATATATATATATATATATATAATTCTGAAAATTTTTTAATGCAATGTGAATGCATAATATTGAAAAATTATTATCCGATGAATAATAATTTTTCAATATCATGCATTCACATTGCATTAAAAATTTCTCAGAAAGTACCCCTGTTGAGACAGACCGCTACGGACGACGTACACTGCGTGGGCGTTTTAGCGTCCCTGCTCCTCGTGAAACCACTCTGTAGTTACAGACAGTGAGTTAAAGGTCGCGACACAGCCCTTCTCGTGGTGCGTTATACACAGTCAGCAACTCGTTCCAGCCAGATAATGGCCGACAAAGAGCGAAGCACCCCAGGCCTTTGTCTGCGGAAGCAGCCGCCACTGCGACGCGGCCACCCCCCCTTCGCTGTTGTACGTCACTTCCCGCTGCTGCGCCACTTCTGAAACGCCAGGCGCATTTCTATCACACGGGCAGTACACACTTCATCACGGGCCGGCCTCTAACCGTTCAACCCACACCGTAGCGGGTACGAAACGAATTACACGCCTGGCAACAGTAAACGAGCGGCAACAGGGATGTCAAAGGCCGCGGGAACAGTTCATCACATAGTCGCCAATCAGTGCTGGTTAAAGTCCATCGTGAGCAGAGCGTATCCGCCCACAGACTACACTGCTTTGATGCTACATACCAGGGCACCGTTGCGCAAGGGAAAGGGCAGATAAGCGGAAAGACTACATCGAAGACCTCCACGAGGGGGCAGTGGGGAGAGACAGGGGACGGGGGTACTTGACCGATCGCTTGATAGAGTCGATATACACTCCTGGAAATTGAAATAAGAACACCGTGAATTCATTGTCCCAGGAAGGGGAAACTTTATTGACACATTCCTGGGGTCAGATACATCACATGATCACACTGACAGAACCACAGGCACATAGACACAGGCAACAGAGCATGCACAATGTCGGCACTAGTACAGTGTATATCCACCTTTCCCAGCAATGCAGGCTGCTATTCTCCCATGGAGACGATCGTAGAGATGCTGGATGTAGTCCTGTGGAACGGCTTGCCATGCCATTTCCACCTGGCGCCTCAGTTGGACCAGCGTTCGTGCTGGACGTGCAGACCGCGTGAGACGACGCTTCATCCAGTCCCAAACATGCTCAATGGGGGATCTCCGGATGGAGATCTTGCTGGCCAGGGTAGTTGACTTACACCTTCTAGAGCACGTTGGGTGGCACGGGATACATGCGGACGTGCATTGTCCTGTTGGAACAGCAAGTTCCCTTGCCGGTCTAGGAATGGTAGAACGATGGGTTCGATGACGGTTTGGATGTACCGTGCACTATTCAGTGTCCCCTCGACGATCACCATTGGTGTACGGCCAGTGTAGGAGATCGCTCCCCACACCATGATGCCGGGTGTTGGTCCTGTGTGCCTCGGTCGTATGCAGTCCTGATTGTGGCGCTCACCTGCACGGCGCCAAACACGCATACGACCATCATTGGCACCAAGGCAGAAGCGACTCTCATCGCTGAAGACGACACGTCTCCATTCGTCCCTCCATTCACGTCTGTCGCGACACCACTGGAGGCGGGCTGCACGATGTTGGGGCGTGAGCGGAAGACGGCCTAACGGTGTGCGGGACCGTAGCCCAGCTTCATGGAGACGGTTGCGAATGGTCCTCGCCGATACCCCAGGAGCAACAGTGTCCCTAATTTGCTGGGAAGTGGCGGTGCGGTCCCCTACGGCACTGCGAAGGATCCTACGGTCTTGGCGTGCATCCGTGCGTCGCTGCGGTCCGGTCCCAGGTCGACGGGCACGTGCACCTTCCGCCGACCACTGGCGACAACATCGATGTACTGTGGAGACCTCACGCCCCACGTGTTGAGAAATTCGG
Organism: Schistocerca americana; assembly: GCF_021461395.2. Lineage (NCBI taxonomy): Eukaryota > Metazoa > Arthropoda > Insecta > Orthoptera > Acrididae > Schistocerca > Schistocerca americana. The sequence goes on from NC_060121.1 coordinate 851,534,495, forward strand.
CGGTACGTCCACCCGGCCTCCCGCATGCCCACTATACGCCCTCGCTCAAAGTCCGTCAACTGCACATACGGTTCACGTCCACGCTGTCGCGGCATGCTACCAGTGTTAAAGACTGCGATGGAGCTCCGTATGCCACGGCAAACTGGCTGACACTGACGGCGGCGGTGCACAAACGCTGCGCAGCTAGCGCCATTCGACGGCCAACACCGCGGTTCCTGGTGTGTCCGCTGTGCCGTGCGTGTGATCATTGCTTGTACAGCCCTCTCGCAGTGTCCGGAGCAAGTATGGTGGGTCTGACACACCGGTGTGAATGTGTTCTTTTTTCCATTTCCAGGAGTGAAGAAAACATAATGGATCCAGTATTAAAGTCAGAGTTCAACAGAGCTTTGGAAGTCAAACGATCAAATAAGGTAGAAAAGATAGATTAAATTGCTTTGAAATTTCTGAAATCAAACGATTATTAAATACAGTGTGCATAATTTACGAGTCCCGACACATACCACTAGATTCACACAATTTCGAAGACAGAAAGAGCAGATAAATGCAGCATCGTACATTCAAGTTAACACTCCATACATTCAAGCTGTTGAAAACAATAGTATAAAGTAGAGTGGAAGAGGAAATTAAGGATTTGTTGGATGACGATCAATTTTCCGGAGCAGGTAAGGTCACCAGACAGTGAACTCTGTCGTTTTGAATAATACTGGAAGCAATTACAGAGGTATCTCGGTTGAAATCAAGGCACGTTCGTACGATTCGCCGACCTGGAAAGGGCGTTCGGTAATGTAAAGTGGTGCAACTTCTTAAAAATGACGAGATAAAAGAAAGAAAGACTATAGTGAAACGCGGGTGATATACAAGAAATTCAGCAACCAAGAGGAAGCAGCAAGATGGAAGACCAGGAATAAAGTGCTTGGATTAAGAATAGCGTGAACTAACACAAGGAACCAGTATTTCGCCCCTACTGCTCAATCTATGCACCAAAGAAGCAATGACGAAAATAAGAGGAACATTCAAGAGTGCGATTAAAATTAAGTGGGAAACAATACCAAGGATTAGACTTGATGATGACACTGCTCTCTTCAGTGAAAGCGAAGAAGAATTAGAGGACGTGTAGAATGGAATAAACAGCGTATTGAGGACATAAGGCAGAGTGAGAGTGAACCGGTGAAAGGTGAAAGTTATGAACAGTATCAGAAATACAGCGGTTAGCACACCGCACTCGCATTCTACAGGATGACGGTTCGAACCCACGTCCGGCCATCCTGATACAGGTTTCCGTGATTTACCTAAATCGCTTCAGGAAAATTTCGGGATAATTGCTTTGAAAGGGCACTACCGATTTCCTTCAACACCCATCCTTAATCGAAGCTTGTGCTCCGTCTCTAATGACCTCATTGTCGACGCATCGTTAAATAGTAATCTCCTCCTCGTCCAGTACCACAAATGAGGGAAACATAACTTCAAAATTGGGAACCACGAAGTAGATGAAGTTAAGGAAGTCAGGTACCATCGAAGGAAAATAGCACATGACAGACGAAGGGTAGAGGATATAAAAAACTGACTAACTCAGGCAAAAACGGCGTTTCTGGCAAAAAGAAGTCTGATAGTGTCAAACATTGGGTTTAGTGTGAGGAAGAAATTTTTCTGAATGTACGTTGGTAGAACAGCATTGTATGGTAATGAATCAAGGACTGAGGGAAATCCAGGAAAGAAGAAACACGAATCATTTGAAATATGGTACTGAAGAAGAATGTTGAAAATTAGGTGAAATAATAGAACAAGAAATGAGGAGATTCTCTGTACAATCGGCGAAAAAAGGAGGGTATGGAAAACACTGACAAGAAAAAGGGACAGGGAAATTCGACATGTCTTCAGATTTCAGGGGATAGCTTTCAAGGTACCAGAGGGAGCTGAGAAGGTAAACATTGTAGGTGAAGACAATAACTGGAATGAATCCAACAAATAATTGAGGATGTGGGGTGCAAGTGCTGATTTGAGATAAGGAATTTGCTACGAGAGAGGAAGACTGATAAATCAAAACGAAAGCTAAACAAATAAATAAAGAATAAAGAATTCCGTCTTTCATCCAGGAGTCTCGTTAAATCTCACTTGTGTGGATCGATACACTCGAAATGCGCTGATAATCATCTATCCAAATGTAGATGCCACGGGAAAAGAAATAAAAGTTTGGTTTTAATCTACCGTCGACGACGATGCCATTAGATGGAGAATACGAGCTGTATTTGTGGTAGGATGGGTGAGGAAATAGGCCTTGGTAGTTCAATAGAACCATCCAAGCATACACCTAAAACGATTAAGGAAAATCACGGAAAGTCTAAATAAATCTGGTTGGCTGGAGTTGGATTTGAATAGGCGTCCTCCTTATTACGAGTGCAGCGTCTTAGCAACTGCCTCAAAATGTTCCGTATATGGGATGTAGTCAGGCCCTGATAGACTAAAATAAAGAAAAAAGCACCACGAGGGAATTATCCGAGAGGGGCGGAAATTGGTGGATGTGATGTTCGTGTGCAGACAAACGGATGATTACAATGTTTAGGAAAATTAGATAATATATTCAAGAAGAGGAGTTTCACAAATTGAACAAGTCGGTAACACGTTGGTCCACCTCTGGCTTCACACTGACTTTCAGAGTTGCTAGATATCCTCCTCGGAAGTATCGTGCCAAATTTTATCCAATTGGTGCGTTAGATCGTCATATTTAAGAGCTGGTTGGAGGGCCGTGGTCCTAGTGATCTCAGGTGGCGAGAGATCCGGTGATCTTGGTGGACAAGGTAGGATTTGTCAAGCATGAACACAAGCAGTAGAAACTCTCACTGTGTAAGGACGAGAATTATCTTGCTGAAATGTAATCCCAGTTCGGCTCAATGTGAAGGCCAACAAAACGTGGCGTTGAATAGCGTCAGCGTAGCGGTGTGCTGTAAGGGTGTCGCGGCTGGCAACCAAAGGGAACCTGCTATGAAATGAAATGGCACCCTAGACCATCACTCCTGGTTGTCAGGCAGTATGGTACGCGAGGTTAAGGTAGGTATATCACTGCTGTCTGGGGCCTCTCCAGACAGGTCTTTGATACTCATCAGGGCTCATCACTGGAGACTATTCTACACCAGTCAATAAGATTTCAGGCTGAATGTGCCGGATACCACTGCAAACTGGATCTTCGATGTACAGAGGTCAATGGTAGTTGACGCAACGGGAACCTTGAGCTCACCACATTTCTGTGAGCCTCCTATTAGTAGTCATTGTGATCATTGAAGTACTAGTTGTACGTCGGATGGATGACAGTAATAAATGAATTTAGCTCTGAGAGCCTCTCTGACGATCGCTCGTCCTCTCGTTCTGTCATCTCTCTAGGCCGACCGCTTCCATCTAGAAGCTATTTTTGGCCATAGTTCACCCATTCCTGCGAACATCATCGAATGTTGGCATCGCTCTTAGTTGTCGAGCGATTTGACGCTTATTCCATCTGGCCTCTTTGAGCCCAACTACACATTATATGCATATAAAAGTGATTTTGCTTTATTCCCAGTTTTACTGTTTGCCACACGTGAAGTGAATGTATCAGCGCTGCCGCTGCAGTAAGTACGGAGTAAGAAGTGAGCGGTAGGTCCCCACACTAGCTAGCAGAGACGGTTGGCCATCTGGCGCTTTTGGAGCCAGTTGGATGAGGCACCCACGCAGAAATCGCTCATGACATCATCAAAGAGGTACATAGGGAAGGTACATTTATTCTGGTGAGAATCTAATAATTGTTATTAATAAAGATAAGGTCCTGTGGCATTGATGGCTGGGAGGCCCCACCCGGGGAAGATTGGCCACCAGGTGCAAGTCTTATTTCAGGTGACGCCACATTGGGTGACTTGCAGGACCGTGATAACAAAACAATATCCAGTCCACAAGCAAAGAAAATTTCCAACCCGGCCGGGAATCGAACCCGGGCCCGCTAAGTGGTAGATGAACACATTAACACCCAGCTAAGCAGGCGGTCATTGTTATTAACAAATATTTGCTAACATAATATGTCTTTTGCCACTCAGATATTAGAAAGAGGCTACGGGTCATACTATCTTTCAGTAATTTTACAATGCCAAGAAACGTTGATATTAGTAAAAAGCCAATAACTTTGGCCTAATCGAATGTGTACGACCTTATACGAACCATGCCGATTGTACGGTGAAGTTACAGACCGTGCATCACAGTCGGCAGTTGTCGGTAGGACGCCTTTCGATCTACTCATGCGAAAAACCATCCTTTCGTAGTGTTAAACGTTAGCTTGTAATCAGTGATAAGAAGTAAATTTTACGGTGTTTCTTAAATAAAAACAGTATAATGGCATCCCGTGTAAAAATTATCAGCAAAAAAATTGTTTCCACGTCATTACGTGTAACACAGACAGTAATACTGCACTTTCAGAATCTGACGGCGCTGCTATGACTCTGTAAGGGGACATAAAACTCCGAGAGCATCTTCACGTGACAGGTATGAAGAATTCCTACGTGGCTGTTCATTAAGTCAGTTCAAGGACGGAATGGCTTGGTTATCGCAAACCTCAGATTGGCAAGAGTGGCCAGTTGTGCTGTACGCCCCTTATACCACCATTTACGAACTCACGGGCTAAACTGAGACCTTTCTGGAGGTTTAGTACGAGTAAGGGGGTTCTTGCAACGTCCTCTCTCAAATGCTGATATTTGTATTGTTCACGTGGCTTTCTGCGAGGCATACGTCTTTGTGCCCTGGCATCGACCTGACCCCTGCCTCGTATGCTTTCCGGCTGCCCGATCAAATCATACTGCAGCGTTCACATCCACCAATCGGCCACCAAAGTTTACAATTTTGAATTTTCCGCCGATACCTGTATTAAGACCAATTTGTGACCAGTCTGTAAAGCTCGTTTGGTGCGCCATTTTTTATATCTTAGAATGAATATCGATGACTCGTTAACTGAATTGGCTACACAAGTGCTTCTGGATGGTTCAAATGGCTCTGAGCACTATGGGACTTAACATCTATGGTCATCAGTCCCCTAGAACTTAGAAATACTTAAATCTAACTAACCTAAGGACATCACACAACACCCAGTCATCACGAGGCAGAGAAAATCCCGGACCCCGCCGGGAATCGAACCCAGGAACCCGGACGTGGGAAGCGAGAACCCTACCGCACGACCACGAGCTGCGGACAGTGCTTCTGGAGTACAGTCGTTACACCCTCTGAAGATTTATGCTTGCATCAGCGGAGATGGAAGTCTTCCTGCAGGATCTGCTTTACACTTACTAACAAGTGGCACAATCAGTCATTGTTCAAGGCTGTAACAAAATGGTACAGCGAAACGTACAGGGTACATTCTTCACACACCCAAAACACGAATGAATGTTGTACAGATGCTGTTATAGAAAAGCTTTCTTTCCATATTCTGTTCACTAACTCGTTTATAGCTGGACAAAATGGTACAGCGAAACGTACAGGGTACATTCTTCACACACCTAAAACAAGAAGGAATATTGTACAGATACTGTTATAAAAAAGCTTTCTTTCCATATTTTTTTAACTAACTCGTTTATAGCTGGAGCGGCGGCCATGTGGCCGTGCGGTTCTAGGCGCTTCAGTCTGGAACCGCGTGACCGCTACGGTCGCAGGTTCGAATCCTGCATCGGGCATGGATGTGTGTGATGTCCTTAGGTTAGTTAGGTTGAAGTAGTACTAAGTTATAGGGCACTGATGACCACAGATGCTGAGTCCCATAGTGCTCAGAGCCATTTAAACCATAGCTGGAGTATTGTTTATGGTTTGCAGTAAACACATACACACAACACAATCTTAATTTTTCGCTGGGCCAGTTTTAGTACCATTGCCGGATTCACACATCGATATCGATGAGAACGCACTAGCGTTGGCTGTGCAGAGTTGTACGGTTTCACGGCTGCACGGGAGCAGTGTAGAGATCGCGTCAATTGACAAGCCTCTCTAGTGGCGTGGGCAACGAGAAATGTTACCGCTTTCTTTGGCCAGTTGCGCTGCATCCGATGGTTTTCGGTCGTCGATGTTTCTTAGCGCACACACTGACGCTCTTGTGCTGGGTTATTTCTCTCGGTTTGGTATTCCTGCTTTGTTCGTACACTGCTGACCGGTCTTGGCTTCACGTCTGAATTCCTCTCGGTTCGTCTTTCCGGATAAGTGTACGGTTTTCAATCGTCCCCCTCTCCTTCCCCGAGTTCTTTTCGGCTTCTTACCGTTTTTCTTCGCAAACGTCTGGCGGCACAATACTACGTGGGAAGTGCGGTGATGACATAATATTAGTGGCTAATACTGAAGATCTGCAGAATTTAATAATCCTTTAAAGTTTATTGGAAAGGATTACAATTTTAAGACATCAATAAATAAAACTAAGACAATGACCTTACGTGGGAAATATCCCATATGAAATAAAATTCTAATTGAATATTGGATTTCAGAACAAGTTTAGCTCTTTAACTACCTAGAGAACTATAGGTTCGATTACTTATTTATTTTCTCGTACGGCGTTTACAAAGTCGCCGATACAGTAGACGATAAATATAATGCTTTTCTCAAGACTTTCCGTTAGAACATTCAAAACAGGGTACTAGCACAAACAGGCAGCCTTGGTGGCTGACTAGAGGGATAAGAACATCTTGTAGAACAAAGTGGCAATTATATCAAAACGTTAGAAACAGTCAAAATCTAAATGCAGCAGCCCATTACAAACAATATTGTAAGGTGCTTAAAAAACTTATTAGGAAGGCAAAAAGTATGTGGTATGCAGATACAATAGCTAAGTCTCCGGATAAAATTAAAACCATGTGGTCAGTCGTAAAGGAAGTGGCTGGTCCTCAGAGACAGGTCGTGGATATAGAATCAGTTCGTAGTGGGAATGTCCGTGTTACTGATAAGTGGCATATATGTACAGTATTTAATAATCACTTTCTGAATATAGAAGATGAACTAAATAGAAACCTAGTCGCAACAGGGAATCATATAGCGTTCTTAGAAAAAAGTGTTCCGAGTCTGTTACCTGGAATGCTCCTCCATGATACTGACAAGATGGAGATTGAGTTAATAATTAAATCACTAAAGACCAAGAAATCTCATTGATATGACGGGGTTTCTAGCAGAATACTGAAGTATTGTTCAATGTATGTTAGCCCAGTACTTAGCCATATCTGTAACTTTTCCTTTAGGAGTGGTCGGTTTCCTGACTGATTAAAGTACACTGTAGTGAAGCCACTTTATAAAAAGGGAGACATTGATAATGTTGACAATTTTAGACCTATTTCTATGCCATCGGTGTTTGCTAAGGTTATCTAGAAGGTTGTATACACAAGGTTACTGGAGCATTTAAATTCACATAATTTGCTGTCAAATGTTCAGTATGGTTTTAGAAATGGTTTAACAACTGAAAATGCTACATTCTCTTTTCTCTGTGAGGTTTTGGACGGATTAAATAAAAGGTTTCGAACGCTAGGTGTTTTCTTTGATGTAACGAAGGCTTTTGATTGTGTTGACCACAAAATATTACTGCAGAAGTTGGACCATTATGGAGCAAGGGGAGTAGCTTACAATTGGTTCGCCTCTTACTTTAAGAACAGAAAGCAGAAGGTAATTCTCCGCAATACTGAGAGTGGTAGTGATGTTCAGTCCCAATGGGGCACTGTTAAGTGGGGCATGCCCCAAGGGTCGGTGCTGGGGCCACTGCTGTTTCTTATTTATATAAATTATATGCCTTCTAGTATTACAGGTGATTCAAAAATATGTCTGTTTACTGATGATATCAGCTTGATAGTGAAGGATCTTGTGTGTGATATTGAAACAGTAACAAGTAGTTCATGAAATAAGTATGTGGCTTGTGGAAAATAATTTGATGATAAATCACAGTAAGACTCAGTTTTTACAGTTTCTAACTCACAATTAAACAAGAACCGATATTTTGATCAGACAGAATGGGCATATTATAAGCGATACGGAACAGTTCAAGTTCCTAGGCGTTCGGATAGATTGTAAGCTGTTGTGGAAAACCCATGTCCAGGATCTTGTTCAGAAACTAAATGTTGCTTTATTTACCATTAGAACAGTATCTGATGTAAGTGACAGTACAACACGAAAAGTAGTCTACTTCGCATATTTTCATACGCTTACATCGTATGGTATTATTTTTTGGGGTAATTCTTCTGATTCAAAAAGGGTATTTTTGGCTCAATAACGGGCTGTTCGAGCTATATGTGGTGTAATTTCGAGAACCTCTTATCGACCCCTATTCAATAGTCTGGGAACATCTGACATTGCCCTCACAGTGTATATTTTCTTTAATGTCGTTTGTTGTTAGCAATATTAGACTATTCCCAAGAGTTAGCAGCTTTCACTCAGTTAATATTAGGCAGAAATCCAATCTGGATGTGGAATGCACTTCCTTGACTCTTGCGCAGAAAGGAGTGCAGTATTCTGCTGCATTCATTTTCAAAAAGCTACCACAAGAACTCAAAAATCTTAGCAGTAGCCCAAACGCTTTTAAGTCCAAACTGAAGAGTTTCCTCATGGCTCACTCCTATTCTGTCGAGGAGCTCCTGGAAGAGCTAAAAAATTAAGCAAATTCCAGAGTTACATTGTTGATTTTCTTTATTTAAACTTAGTACTTGTCACCTGAATATGTTTTTTTTTTTTATATTTCATTTTATCTGTTTCTAATATCGTGTTATAATTTCGTGTATTGACTCGTTCCATGACCCTGGAGGCTTCTCCTTAATACTGTACAACAGGTGCTCACAACAGACGTTAAAACAATCTGATTGACTTCATTAAGTACAGATATTGTGGACAATTGGACTTTTAATCCAGTTTTATATATTGTTTTAACACCGGTTGAGAACATCTGTCATACTGTATGGATATTCTACCAATTATGTACCAGTATTTGTCGTCGAGCATGGTCACTATAAAAGTACGAAAATTTTATAGCGAATAAAAGTTTTATTCCCCCAGATCCAAGAAGGGGTTGTGTCCCCCTCCTGACTCTCATCCCCTTCGTTTCGGTCGCCTGTGGACAGGGATAGGGAAGAGCAGCAGAATGAAAGCACCGGCTGCGGTAGTAAAGTCTTATCTCGCTGTGAGGGCGCCCCAGAGGCGCGATCCCCCTGGCCGGCGGCGACCCGCTGGGCACGCGCGCGCCGCGGGCAGCCGCTTCAGCGCACCCAGGGGACGCCGGCGGGGCTGTGGCTTGCAGGCAGCGCCGCGACGCCGGGGGACGCTGGATGACGCTCGCCTCTGGGACGGCGGCCAGCATTATTCATGAGGACCGAAACCCACTGCAGACAACGCGGCACCGCGATACGCACAAAGTTTCTCCGCCAGTCTGTCGAAGCTCGTTCTGTATTCACTGCCGAAACAAGTCACCTATCAGACCGCTGAGAAATGACCTGAACGATAGTAACTCGGACTCCTTGGAACCAGAATCCGGCGTGTCCTGGTGACCTGCTTTCTGTATCGAAAACATGGTCATAAGATGTTGTTCAACCTACTTTACAGTTGGTGATCGAAGATTAAAGCACTCCTATTAAATCAGATCTCTTGGAGTAATTGCGAAGACAGTGGTAGAAGGAAACATTGATGAAGGTGTCCTCTTTAGGGTGGACTAATAGGCAGTTAAAATCTTATGCTACTTACGACAGATAAGAAACATGATACTATGCAAAATGTTTTTTGAGAACCTGCTCTCATATATATACTGTGGATAAAAGTTCACACAGGCATTTTAGTACAACAAAACATTAGGGCAGTAGGGCAAAAAGCTTCTTTATCAGGAGCTTACCTTGTTATCCAGTTAACTTTCATTAACTTCTTACATCAAATAGGAATGGAAGCTAGAACGCAGTGATAAGAAGAATGGCAAACATCGAACGTAAATAAAGGTTACGGTCACACTCGTGTTAAAACCGACATAAATCATTTACGTTACATCCATGATATTCGGGACACCGTGGAGCTTTGTCTACAATCACGGTAGATTCACTTCTACATCTGCACGACTACTGTGCAATTTGCACGTGTTTGAATCTCCTGCTCAATCGAGATTCTGTGCAAAGTGGTGTTAGTTTGAGAGGCACCCACATGCCTTGCTCATACTGTGGCATCAAGCAATCAGGCCTGCAAGATGAGTGGTCTGCCAAGCGACTGGATTCATTCTTATTTATCGAGTAACATGAACTCTCGTACTCACAATTAAGTTACAAATTATCCTCCTGTATGAATAATACGCAACGGTAACGCACATCTGACTATCAGTGATTTACAGAACTCTGACTGTTCACTACTCACTGGCAATACCACATTTTCTTTTTGTCTTTTATTTAACGGCTTTTATCAACACGTGGCCACCGCACTGAATATGAATGGCGCACACATTATAAATTAGGGACATCATGACAACATACAATTCGAAGGAAAAGTCCACCAATCTTATTCTTTTCACTTTATTCCGATAAATTCTATAACCTAAACACACAAATTCTATAACCTACAACAATAACACATGAGAAATTCCGCCCAGTGGGCATGGCTTTACATTGGTGAATCTCTATATTATGGTCTCGTAATTATTTAACGCTACAGTGCACTTTCTGGATAGGATGGTGGATCTTTTATTATTTCTCACACTTCGACTCTCACAATCATCATTACGAAACTTTCCTCCAGACCGAGCAGTACAAAAGGAACACGCATAACCCACTAATCTTTTGAAACTACCTCGCTACTCTCCCGTGCAAACCACACATACCCAAATTACATGACATACACCACACTACAATATGAAATACTACACAGGGAATAGTCACAACATTATCACTTTCAGCTTTCCCACTTCAATTAATATTTATCCCAGTTTCACACGACACTGCCCCACTTCGTAATTCTACTTTCCTACTATGAACTCTGGAGATATTTGCACGTCTTCCTGTGCAATGCAAGCCAAGTGGCGTTGCTGGATAGACGGCCGACTCACCTTGCTTCTCTCTCAGAGTTTGAATCTAGCGTCACACGGAATCATATCACGCAAAGTAATATTAAGAACATATTCATCACACACGCGAGTCCTCTTTAGCCTTTGTCTCATACACAGATTGAGACTCACACAGTACTCACCACGTGGAAGTACTCGTCTCTAATTTCAAGTCCTGCACACGCCATTCCTTAAATATTTCAACTTATGGTACACACGCTATTTCTTAATTATTTCAACTTATTGTACACACGCTAGTAATTCAGCTAAACTTAAGCACACGGAAGTATTTCAACTTATTGCTACACGTGGTTTTCATTGTGACCGTTGGTCACTTCCAAAGATTACTACAATCCCATTATTATTACCTGCCTGACATTTAATTCTCCCCACAAAAGTTCCTGAAATAGAGAAATTATTATATCAAACTACTCTTAAATATTCCACATGCATACCATGTCTCCACTCTTCTGTGTTTACGGAGCACAACTAAAAGCAGGTCTTAACAGCACAAGATCCAGCAGCAGAGTGCTGAAACATGGCCGTTCTTGAGGTCCTCTCGCACCTCTGCTGAAGTGGGGGAGCACCTTGCTACCGTATTGGTCAGCCACATTTCAGGCATTCAAAGCTCCGGTATATTTCATCTCTTTGGTTCCACCAAAGGTGGCCAAAGGATCGTCTCAAAGATTATCATATAATCATATTCACCATCTGCGGTTAGCAGACGACCATACATTCATTCATTTCACAGATCTCACCAAACTGGACGTAGGGATTTACTTTGTGGGAGTGCACACGTGATCAATTAAATAAATAAATTGTCATTCTTTCCCACACTGGTATCCGGCTTCACTGTATTAATTGAAATTGAGTTATTATTAGAAAAAAATGTGTTGTTCTGACAAAAATAATGAAGTATGTTGTACCTATTTTCAATGTCGGGCAGTACTGTACCCTTTCAAGTGATGTAGAGTGTACTGGTCAAACCTTCCCAATGTTGACTGCGCTAGTAAGGATGACCCTTTCTTGGATTCCCTTAGTGAATCGGCACGTAGGATATCCTCCTATCTGTACTTTATGAAGCTAAATCCTTTACAGCCGTTCGAAACAATTCGGAATCTGGCCGCTATAAGTACTGTTACTGACATACGTGCGAGTTGGGGTAGCTCATACCCGTGACACTCTCTCCGCTATTTCACAATAATGCAAAACAAGCAGCCCTTTCTTTGGACTTTTTCGATGTCGATCACCAATCCCGTTTGGTAAGGATCCCATAGCACGCTACAGTACTTCAGAAAAGTACAGGTAAGCGTTGTGAAGGCAGGCTCTTTAGCAGACCGGTTGAATTCTCTAAGTATACTGCTAATAAAGCGCCGTCTTTGATGCGCAGTTCTCACAACATTTTCTATGTGACCGATCCAATTTATGTTGTTCGTGATTGTAATATCTGGATGTTTGCTTGGATTGGCGGTCTTTAGATTTGTATGACTTATTATGTAACCAAAATTTTGACGAATCCTTTTTAGCACTCAGATGGATGACTTCACATTTATTATTCGAAGTCAGTTGCCACTTTCTGTACCATACAGATATCGTGTGTTTAAACCATTTTGCAATTGGTTTTGACCCTCTGACCAATTTACTAGACAATAAATTACAGCATTATCTGCAAACAGTCTAAGAGGGCTGTTCATTTACAATGTTTAGGAACAACAACATGCCTGGAACACTTCCTTGGTGAACGTTAGATATCACTTTTGTTTCTCTCGATGACTTTCCGTTCGTTACTACTATCTGTGACAAATGAGGACGAGACTCCGTAAGCACCCTCTTTAATGAGAAGATGCGTGTGAGGTACTGTGTCAAAAGTCTTCTGGAAATCTAAATATACAGAATGAATCTGCGATCTCCTGTCGGTAGCCCGCATTATTTAGTGTGAATAAATAGCTAATAGTGTTTCACAATAACGATACTTTGTTAACCAATGCTGGCTGTATCTTAATAATTCGGTTTCATTGAGGTTATTCACGACGTTAGAATGTAATTTATGTCCAAAAATCCTGCTGCAGGTCGACGTCAGTGACATGGGCCTGTAAGCCAAAGGATTACTTCTTATTCGTATCGCCTACGGCTACAAAATTCAGACACTTACGTTGCAATAGTTCAGACGTTGGGTATATTAATCATTTAATGTTCTATTTCTCCAAGTTCAAGAAACAGAGAACAATTCCTCGCGGAATTGAGAAAGCTCAGGGTAGTGCAGCTTTTTTTGTATAGAATGATTAAGCGGTTATTAGATATCTAGTATGATTTACTTTAGTTACAAGTTATACAATCTGATCGTATACCAGTAGTGGAAATCCAGTCACCATTTGAGGCATTACGTAACTGTTTGTGTCTCAAAGAGTTATGACAGTAAAATCGTGTTTGAAACATTTTTTGTAAAGAACTTAATTTTTACTTCTTTATATCGAAATCAAGTTAATGTTAACGTTTCGCTAAAAGTGAAGAAATATTGTTTACTTATTTATACTTTAATTATTAGCAATATACACACTTACATGTTTTCTTAAAAAAAATTCTTTGTTGTTGTTGTAATAGAAAAGTTCTGGTAGTCTACGCTGAACGCCGAATAAGTAAACTAAAAAAAATAGTGCATAGCCAGTGAATTCAACCACTATAACGCTATCTTTTTTGCATTTAGGGGGACATCGACAGGACACTATAATTCTCAATTCTGAGGCGATTGCCCAAAGTAACGATACTTTTCGTCATATGAGAGATGATCCTGCAACACTAGGCATAGGTGCGGACGGTCTTTTTTGGGAAAATATCAAACACATTACAAGAACAATCGCAGAGTGCACTTGTGTTTAAACTAATTTGGTAGTTCATTTCATAAAACCTAAGTCGTGTACTATTTTTGTTATTTATCCTCTAACCTCATATGCATTCAATGGAAACTCCCGTAAACGTCAAGTTTGAAAAGAACATGTTCATCCACGGTAAATAAACATCTTGGAGAGACTTATCTTTCTCTGTAGTTCGTTGGTACGGTCCTAAAACTTACATTTTTTTCATCGGTCTTCTGGTCTCATGCGGCCCACCACGAATTCTTATCCCACGCCAACTTTTTATCACAGAGTACCTAGTACACGACAGCGTCCTGAATTATTTGTTGGAATATTCCGAACTATTTCTTCCTCTACACTTTTTATCCTCTCCAGCTTCTTCTAATGCACTGAGGTTATTCTCTGACGACTTAACATATGTACTATCACCTTGTCCCTTCTTATTTTCTATGTTTCCTATATGTTTTTCCCTCGCCGATTTTTCGGAGATCCTCCAAATCCACATAGTTTTGAACATTCTTTTACAGCCCCACATCCAAAACCCTTCGGTATCTCTTCTCGGTTTCCAACGGTTTCTGACTCCCTTCCATACAATGCTCCGCTCTAAACGTACAACTTCAAAAATTTCTTCCTCAAATCAAGGCCGATGTTTGATATGAGCAGGCTCCATTTCGACAGCCGTTCCCCCTTTTAAGAGCTAGTACGCCTTTATAACCTCCTTGCTTCGTCTGCCGTGCCTTATTTTGCTTCGAAGGTCGCATAATTTCTTCCCTTCGTCTATTTTTGATGGTACGTTTCTCACTTACCTCTTTTCTACTTCCGTCTTTCTTCGGCTTATTCTCAATTCATATTCTGACCACAGTAGACTGTACATTCAGTTCCATATGCCCCGCAATGCTTCCTCACTTACACTGGGGATACCAATACAATTAAAGAATCTTATCAATGGTCCCTTATCAACCTAAATATTAACTCCAGTCTTGAACATTCCTTTTATTTCCGTCATTGGTCCATAAACGTATAGATTAAACAGGAAGAGAAAGACTGCATCGCTCCTTTACACGTTTTTATTCCAGTCCTTTGCTCTTGTTCTTCCATTCTTATTGTTCTTTCTTGACCCTTACAAATTTGTGCATTATCCCTTCTTCCCTGTACCTTACCGCAACTTTCCTGAGAATTCCGAACATCGAGCGCTATTTTACATTGTGGTACCTTTTTCTTGGTCGACAAATCATACGAACGTTTCTTGCTTCCGATATGAAGCAGAAGTCACAACAGCGTCTCTGATGCCTTTATCTTTCGTAAAGCCAAACTGAATGTCATCTAATATATCGTCAATTTTTTCCATTATTTTCTGCATTATTCCTGTCAACAACTTTAATGCATGAACTGTAAGCTGTTTGGGCTGCATTTCTCGCATGTCTCTGGCTTTACTACTTTTGGGACGGTGTGGATAACGCTTCTCCGAAAGTTTGATGGTACTTTTAAAAACTACATAGTAACTTGGACAGCACTTTTGGTGTCATTATCCCCAAAGATTCTGGAAATGCTGAAGAAATTATATCTGTGCCTCCGTCGTACTTGATCGCAAGTGTTACAAAGCTCTGTAAGACTCTCACTCTAACATTGAACCCCCCCCCCCCCCCCCCTCCAGGTATGACACATCAACTCCCAGTTCATATCATCACGTCATCACTCACTTTGACCCTGTCGTAGGGTCCTTCAGTGTACTCTTTTCCACTTATCTGCTGGCTCCTCTGTGTTTACCAGTGAAATTCTTCTTGCATTCTGGATACTGATGTCATTGTTTTAAATTTCACGGTACATTGTTTTGACATTTCTATGTGATGAATCAGTCCTTCCAACGGTCCTTTCTCTTTCGACATCTTCAAATTTTCCCAAAACCAATTCGCCTTTGCTTTCTTGAATTTCCTATTTATTTCATACCTAATAGTCTTACATTGATTTAGTTCTTTCTTATCATGACCATTATTGTACTACCGTCTTGTTCCATCAATTGAAATATTTTTTTTCTTATCCAAGATTTCTTCGGAGCCCTATTTTTTTACGGCCAGTTTCTGTGACTGCCCATTTTTAGAGATATCGTGCATGTCCTATTAAAAACATATTTCGGAAGAGGTAAAGTAGTTGCTCGTTCTTTGCCTCTTTACGAGTATTTGCTGTTTCAGTGCATAGATAGTATAGGAACGACGGTATCGCGATGTAAATGAAAGATAGGTCGCAACCCTGGTGATACAGCGGTCAGCAGACCTGATTACGTACCGTATCTTGCCAGAGCAGTGCAGTAAAAACGCATACTTCGAAGTGAACTGTTTCGTTTATCGACGTGACAAATACGATAATCGTGTGTCGTGTCAGATGCCTGGAAATGAGTTACCCTTTAATCTACGTGACACTAAATTTATTCTGAATTCGGGTGTTGATGCAATGACTGCTACAGACTGCTACAATGAAAAATATTGGTTAGAAAATGCCCCTTACTTTAAAATTTAAAGTTGTATGACTGGAGTGCCATTGTTGTCGTTTTTACGGAGAGCAACATGCTAACATGGTGTCATGAGAATTGAATCAGTCACTGCACAACATGATGACATATCAGACTTCGTTCTCAGTGCGAGTTCGCACTTTCATGCCTAGGCACCACCCACACGTTGTCGATACCTGAGTGCGGCGGCGGTGCCCGGTGTTTTCTTTTTTCTTTTTGTGATGCTGCAGTATTGTCTGTCACTGTTCGTGGGTTTTTACGGCGGGCTGTGACGCGATCTGACGTTTCACGGGTCAGTAGCCGACTGTCGGTGACCGATGAGTCAGCGGGAAAGGGCTGTCGTCGCCTCTCTGACCCCGTCGCTGTTTCGTTTTCCGCACCTGTGTCCACGAGGCACGTAAATCTTTTACAGTCGTTGCAAACGCACACGTGTCAGACGGCAGCGTAGTTGTGTTTCACACAACCTTTGATTTTGACATCTCTTCCCACATGCTTTTAGAATGTAACGAGACAACACATTTTTGTGTATTTTTATATCTCTGCAACCCCCTCACTTTAATTTTTCCAACTTACAAATTCTGTAATCTGTGTTCTAGTTCAGGTTCCACTTAATTCGAATTACATTTAAAAGCTATGTGGAAAAGTACAGTACTTATAATGGCCACATTATCTGTTTAGAAGAAGGTACTTAGTTACTAAACGCAAAAAGAACTGAAGTTAGGATATCGTAATATGCTGAAAGTAAATCACCTACTGTTCGCTCTCCTGCGAAGGTTAGGTGTCTTACTTCGCGTTAGGTGTCTTACATCAAATAAGATACACTGTCAGAAACGGTAGTAAACTTTTTTAGAGGTTTCCAATTCACTAATGATTTTGAAACCGATAATAGTGGCTAACGGGCAAAAATTCTAACAATCATGGAAGTAAGGAGCCACTTGGATCGGGCGAGGAAGCAGGGCCAAGTGCTGGTAGAAGTAACACGACACCTTACTTCTAATGCATTTATTAAAACTAGCTAAAATACAATATACAATCTGCCAAGATCATGAATGTAGGGGGAATCAAACCTTAAGAAACTAGTTCATCAACAATTAACATTGTACCACGCAACATAGTACTGCGTATGTCTTAGGGCCTGTAATCGCAAAGAAAGCCTGAAGGGCCAATTTAGCAAGAATACATATAACGTGTTCAGCTTGAAGGGCTAGTAAATTTGCAAACCAAAATTCACTTCACTTCAAAATTTAAGATATAAAAGGCCAATACCACAGACAAAGAAAATATTCAAATATAAACGTATGAACAGAAGGTTTGAGCCTGAAGGGGCAACAAACTACTTAACTAGACTTTAGTTAAAGAGCAGATTTTCCAAGAGTTTAGGCAAGGCAGTGTGAAACAATAAAGAGGCCTGAAGGGCCGCGCAACTTCCAAGCAAGGGGCCTGAAGGGCCAAATTAACAAGATAAGAAAATCTTAAAAATATCAGCTGGAAAATAAGTGCTTATTAACAACTCGACCTTAAGGGCCAGGTAACAAAAGAAATTAGTCAAACAAATTCTGCAATAAGTAAGTAATGGCCAGGAATTTATCAGTAAGCCGGCCTTAAGGGCCCCAGTACACTAACAAGGGAGGTTAAGTATTAAAACTGGATTTCAAAGCCTTAAGGGCTGTAGAGCTTCCAAAGGGGGAGGGGGGGTGAAGGGCCAATTCATCAAGGTACTTAATAAACAGCTCAGCCTGAAGGGCTGGCCGATGGTTAAGGTTAGGCAAGTTCTCAAAAATAGAAGGCAAATCAACAAATTTATCAGTAATCGAGCCCTAAGGGCCACAGTACATTTAGAATCCACATTAAGCATTAAGAACTATCATACAACGAAGCAATTCCCTAGAACTTAGCAACCTTAAATAAATCAATTAATACTATCCAGCTTAAAACCTAGGGACAACGATACATGCATATACTTCTAAAAGGTAAACTTGCATAAAATCTAAATTTAAAATGCAAACAATCGCACACCAACATGGCCAGCAAATTTACAAAAGTTTAATCACAGTTGCTGAGTATGAAATACAAGCAGCTGCAAGGCTACCAATCAGTCATCGTGCCCCAATATCATGAATTACAATCTTCAGGTAGTACGAAACAGGAAAAACACAAGGTGAGCCCTAAAGAGGAATTAAATGACGCCCTTCAATTACAAATCATTAAACCGCAGCGTAAAGCTGCCACAGTTCACAAACTGGCGTAAAAGCCACCAGCTCAATCGACACTGCTCATATAGGCAAACATACAAACAAAATTCTCTAACCCTGTAAAATTTTCAGTCCAAAAGAGGACTGATAATAACATACGGTATTAAAACAATCTTTAAGATAAACACATGCACCAACAACTTTTAAGGTGTGCACAGCCACGTACTTCACAAATTTCATTTCTTTCTTTCACATACATAGAACACGTAAGCTTGGAACTGACTACCAAATTGGGCACAAGAATCAATAGATAGCCACCAATACATCAGCGCCTAACTACACAGTCTCCTAGTGTGACATGACAGAGCAACAGTTCACATTCACAGCCTTTGATTCAACATGTTCTACTATCCTCGTTGTACAGCATCGACCATGCCCGGAGTGCCTACTGCAAATTTTAGCCAAGCAATTTACGCTCACGTCGATGCCTAACCGAGGAACCAGCCCAGCAGCACAAGAACAACCTACACACTCAAGTCAAATTCCGCAAACGCAGTGCAGAACTAACATTCAACCTTTTCCTTCATAGTTTCAGAACCGGCGAGCTAGACCGCTGGATGGAAAACACACATTGTCGGCGACAGCAACATAAGGAAGTCGCAAACACCACCCTAATATAAGGCAATAGCAAGTCAAAAGCACAACGGCAATAGCGAAATATACTCAACTTCAGTCCCGGAGGAAAACCTGCCGCCCTCAGTGCTCAAAACATTCCCGGAGCAACCGTCCTCGGCGACTCCCACTATTCTCCGGAACAGCAACGTCACAGCTCCTTATTTCAATTCTCTTCCGACAAGAACAAGCATAATCGGAGCTAACGGCTTCTCCAAGTGAGGCACGCTATGCCGTAGAACCTCACGGTGGAATGAGCCGGCCGACACCACACAAACCACCGCAAGTAAGACAAACAGACACTTCCGGAGTCGATGGCGTACTGCCTCGCTTCACGACTCAGTCACTCCACTCCACCGACCTAGAGGGCGGGCATGAGACGAGGAGAACAGACGGCAAGCCAAGGCGTAACTAGGGCGCGTGTTTAAACTAGACGGACTGAAGCACGTCTTAGATTTATTGTTGCAACAGTGCATATGGAGTACATCAAATGATTACATTTACAGAGCTATAGCACAAGCTCTTCTGAGGTACCAGGTAATGACCCATGCTGAAACACCTACATTAGTACGAGGTGCAGCGTCTCAGAGCGACAAAACACGCCATGACTCTGTCATTAAGCCGATCGTGCAGACTGTTCTGGGATACGTTACCCCATGCCTGCTCGACCTGTTCACGTAATTCTGTAAGAGATGTTAGTTAACGAGTCGCAAGAGTCACTTTTCGTCCCGTCATATCCCCCACTTGCTCGATTGGAGACACGCCCCTAGATCGTGCTGGCCATGGAGGTTGCTGCACGTCGTGGAGAGCACGTTGAGTTTCATGGGCAATGTGTGGACAAGGAGTATCTTCTTGGAACAACTCCTGGTGCAAGAACGAGAGAAGAAATGGTCTAACAACATTCTGCACGCACCGAGCACAGGTTCCCTCCAGTAACACCAAAGGTGTCGAGAGTTGTAGATTATCACATCACAGACCATAAGGTCTGGGGTGCGGCCAGTGTGTCTTGAACGAATGCACTCCATCAGTCAGCGCTCGCCAGATCTACGTCGCGTGGTCAAACCACATTCAGTTGCGGGCAGGCAGAATCTACTTTATCGCTGAAGACCAGGTTACGCCATTCCATCTTCCAAGTGATCCTCTGACCAAACCAATCGAGCCGTGCATGTCGACCCTGGAGTGTGAGTGGAAGACGGGCTAAACGTGTGTGGCCCGTTGTCCCACTGCCAATAACCGGTTCACAACAGTTCGTGTTGACACGTCTGTGCTCACAAGCCCTTCCATCTATGCTCTGGTAGCTGTACGATCTGCCACTGCTGCCCTTACAACGCGACGATCTTGGCGTGCGTCTGTGCTGCGAGGATGTCCAGAACCTCGTCTACAGGCATGACAATGTTCACGCGACCGCTGACACCGTCACCACTGCACAACTGTCACAGAACGTCCAGCTTGTGTGGCAATTCTCCGAAAGGACCGTCTGACCACTCGGAAGGCCAACCTTTGACCCCTTTCAAATTCGCTCAGTTATTTGTGGGATGCACGAGTGCATCTACAGGGCATGGTTGCCTGTTTACTTCACACGTTTGCACCACACAGCCTTCTCGCTGTGAGCGTTTCCTGCTAACGGGTGGACATAAATAGCGTTCTCGTAGCTAGGCCACTAGGCTATCTTTTGGCAGACGACATTGAAACCATTATCAGTACATATACTATCCCTCAGCTGTCATTGCCATCTTCAGATTAAAATCGAGGCCGTCTTTCTAGGCATACTATTTTTTTTCTACCAAAGTACTACATACACAGAATTGAAAAGAAAGAATTCTCCATAATGCACCTGTAGTGGTTTGAGAAATATATCACCATTAACCTCATAAACATGACTACCACCACCACCAACACCAACACCACCAGTACCACCATATCACTCAGCTTCAGTCTTGAAAGCTCTTGAGAAAGAAGTTATTGATTCAGACTACTAAACGAAGAAGCATCACTAACTTGACTCCATATTTTAAGGAGAAACAGGCATACTGTCATAGCAATAGACCACGCACGAACATTTGGACCATAATTACCACAGTACACAGGTATGACCTTCTGGATGTACAGATTTTAACATTTGCACACACCGATTGCTGGAACTGATATCTTGCTCGTTTACCCTTTTCTCCTTAAAATATATCAAGTTGGTGATGTTTCATTGTTGTTGTACGTAATATATATATATATATATATATATATATATATATATATATATATATATATATATATGCGTCAAGGTTACAGGTATCCTTGCAGCTGTGCAGAAGGGTTCAACGGTGCTGCAGTCAGCTCGGGAATGAAATGTGTACCTGCAATGTTATGGTTGCTTTGAAAAATAGCTTCGCAGTAATCGTTACATATGGGGAGGAAGCAGAGACAGGGAGAGATCAGCTGATTTTCCTTCCCACATGTACGATTTACATTATACAGCGTTAAGTCACTAACTATTGCCACCAAGAATAACTCCGAAAGTATAAAAGTAGCTGAAGAGTTTGTGGGACAAAAGTTGCAAGGGACAACGGTGGGCCATAATATGACCTTGATTTTTTGTTGCTGGGTGAGGTCGCATCAGAGATATGAAAGTCAACTTTGTTTTTTTAAATGGGATGTTGTATTTTGGTAATTATTTTCTGATAGCGACTATCGAGACGAATCCAATGTTGTGTAACAGTAAGGTCTTTGAAGGTCAACGAAGGTCAAAAAGGTGGCGTGAACGTCCAATTACAGAAGGTGTAAGAAGTGATGACCATTGGTATCAATGCAGTGCTGCAATCTTCTTATCATGGACTGAATGGTATTTCTTATCATATCGGCACATATCGAAGCACATGCCCTGACAAATATCTCTGGCATATCTTCAGGTGTAGTTGGAACGTCTTCATAAACAACGTCTTTTAAGAATCCCCACAAGAAAAAATCCAGAGGCGTCAAGTTTGACGAGCGAGCCGGCCACGACACATCTCCTCCGCGTCCAATCCAACGATTTGGGAACTGTCTCTGCAAATCATTTCTAGCCATCAGCGAAAAACGTGCCGGACACTCATCGTGTTGATACCACATTCTGTTCATTGTTCCTAAAGGTATATCTTCCAATAACAGATCTAATGTTTCTTGCTGCAATGTGGTGTACTTCTTGCCATTAAGATTTCCTTCGATGAAATAGGGGCCTATAATTCTGTCCTTCAGAATCCCACACCATACATTCACCGACCACCGTTTTTGGTGTGCAACTTGCCGCAGTCAACATGGATTTTCAGTTGCCATATAATGCATGTTATGCAAATTAACATTTCCATGGTTCGTGAATGAGGCCTCTTCAGTAAATAAAATCAAATTAATAAAAGTGTCATCCCTCTTAATCGGAAGTTCAGCCTGTCGGTACCAGTTAATTCTTGGTGGACACTGATGTGGTAAGGATGATATTTATTTCGATGCAGACCACGAACAATACTACTCTGGCTCATACCAGACAACCTTGCGATTTAACGCGAACTAACACAAGAATCTAGAACCACAGCAGCAACAGTACCAATTTCCGTTTCCTCATTAGTAACTTTCCTTTGCCGGATATGTTTCCGATGCGTTAAAGATCCAGTCGTTCTCAATTTATCATACACATATTTGAACGCACGACGTGTAGGGTGAGTACGTTGACGATATCTTTCAGCGTGTAAGTCTCAAGCTCTCACTGAATTTCGTTGACATTCACCGTAATGAGAAGCATATCTACTTGTTCTTCGAAGGTGTACATCATTCACATTCGCTTTATTCGACGATACTAGTCTTATCGTTCCTATTAGTATTGTATTGCGAAACCGGTGAATGGTGTTTACATGTCAATGGCACGTGAGGCGGATACGCCGTATTCGGCAAATATTTACTGTTTGCACGATATACGAGAGAATTGTCAGAGCATGTCCTTTGATAAGTGCCGAAGTGATAAGGAATTCCACTCAATCCATGATAAGACGATTGCAGCACTACATCGATACCAATGGTCATAACTCCTGACACCTTCTGCAAATGGACGTTCATGCCACCTTTTTGACCTTCATTGACCTTCAAAAACCTTACTGTTACACATCAATGGATTCGTCTCGATAGCCGCTATCAGAAAATAGGTACCAAACTATAGCATCCCTTTTAAAAAAATGGAAAAAAAGTTTACCTTCATATCTCCAACACGACTCCACCCAGCAACCAAACACCAACATCATATTATGACGCACATTGTCCCATGCAACATTTGTCCCACAAACTTTACAGCTACTACCATACTTTCAGAGTTATTCTAGGTGGCAATAGTTAGTGACTCACACTGTAGATCTTTCCCTTACTGGTAAAATTAAAAAATGTCCGTTGCATTACACAACCATAAATCCCTTAAAATGGATAATTCATTTCTATGGCTTCCTATTAGCAGTACAATACATTAAATTCACTTCCGAAGGCTGCCTGTTCCTTTCTTACATAAAAATCCAATATATGATCAAAATAGTGAATTTCTTGAGCGATGGGAATAGTTACAGGTGTGTAGCATTGTTTCTATGGTCCGACCCTTATTTTCGGATGCAACCTTATGACGAGTGTGTTTTAAATTCCTTCTGTCCGAATGATTATATAGAGTCCTGCTTGCATGTGGCTTATACGCTTGGTCCGAATGTGCCTGCGATGTGCGAAAGAGTGAGAATACACTTCACGAACTCTCTCGGAAGAATCGAAGATAACCGATGTTTGCTCGCCTAAAAAAATTGAGTGGGTGTTTTCTTGCAGGCAGGCAGATGTCACTCGCTTGTCCACAGCCTGGCGAATAACACACGCAAATTACACATCTGCGATGCTCTTCCTTTACCGCCTGAATTGGTCCGCATTTATTCAAATGACGAATTCAGATTAAAATTATTATTCGTCAATAATAAATAAACATATTGACTCGAAATATTATTCATACACACAAATAGAAAAATTATTCATCATCTACCAATAAAAAACGTTATGAATAATAAACAAGTTCGAAATCCAATGGAATTAATTCCTCCAGTTCGTTGTCATTTGTTGAGGAAATGTATGAGTAGTTTTCGCTACTTCTCAACAGAAAGCTTATTTGCATTGCTAACAACTGCCATTATGACACGCTAAAGAAAATACTTTCTACACATGTAAAGAGTGTATGGCTGCCTTGTGCCCCCTGAAATCGTCTTTATTTCAGCATAAGGGTAATAGGATTGGGGAGAAGTTTGAGGCACAACTTGACTAGAAGAAGGGATCGGTTGGTAGGACATGTCCTGAGGCATCAAGGAATCACAAATTTAGCATAGGAGGGCAGCGTGGAAGGTAAAATCGTAGAGGGAGACCAAGAGATGAATACACTAAGCAGATTCAGAAGGATGTAGGTAGCAGTAGGTACTGAGAGATGAAGGAGCTTGCACAGGATAGATTAGCCTGGAGAGCTGCATCAAACCAGTCTCAGGACTGAAGACCACAACAACAACAAGGGTAAAAGACCTCCAAATCACAAACGACTTGAAAAAAAATGAGAAATCATTAATTCCGCTGTAGTCTTTTCCAAATAACTCGTGGTTTCATGTTAGTTTCACCTCCCAAAGTAAAATTTTCTTTGCGTGACATAACATCATTTTAAACTTTTCATTGCTTGGGGTGTTATATGCCCTTAGTTTGTTGTAAGGTTCCCTTGGTCATGGAGAGCAATGCAAGTAAAAACGTGGGTAACACATTGTTGCAATAATCGCAGATGGCATCGAAAGGCGAAAACATCTTTCAATTGTCACTTGTCACCTTCTCGATAATAAAAGTTGCCCATGTGTTGCAACATTATGACAGCTGTTATGCACCCAAACGCAGTGTCTCTTCTGTAATTTTTCAGTCTCAGAGCTCTGTGTAAATGCATAGACGGATATCGTTTCAAAAAACTATTAGATCCAACGGAAAAATTACTCAAACGTAACCCTAAAACATTCTTGAATGACTTTCAGCAGTATTCCATAAAGGTTTCGGGAGACTTGAGATTGAAAGTCTGTTGATGCTAGTCGTCAGCATCCACGGAGCACTCGTGTAGTTCACTCATTTTGTAGCACGACAAACACGAACGACTTGTGTAATTGTGTCTAGAAGACACCCATATTCTAAAGTGTTGCAAATTAAGGGTTGATGTCGGCTGCATTCATATCTTTGGCTTCTTAAAAGTAGAGTACTTCCACATATTAGTGGGTGGGGGGGGGGGGGGGGGGAGAGGGGAATGCGGGAAAGTGCACTGACTGCTAAATTGGGCCGCTTCGGTAGTGTGACTGCACATTTATATGTTGCATTTGTTACGCTGCAAGGCTAGCAAAGCTCTGCCCAACCCGAAGGATGGTTTGAAAACTGCAGCGCTGCAGTAGGCGTGGTGTTGTGCCCTTGATTTGCTCACACCTCTGAACCAGTTATGGAGCCAGTTACAGGGGGACCTACGTTACAACATTTACTCCGGAACAAGGTACAACTTGCCCTGGCATTTTTATCATGGTTCGGAGGGAAAGAAACGATAATTCACAGAGATAATCGTAGGACGAACGGGACATTGAAATCCTAGACTTCAGTTTTGTAGATATGAACCATTGAGGTACATTTCAGTATAAACGGTTCATACGTTATTTGTCAAGTATAAACTGCACTAAGCCAAGGGAACACTCACTAACAGAAGTAAACAAAGAAAATACGGTATCATTCCCTGTTATTCGTTATTTATATTACAAACGATTTATTCGCGAATAATTTGTTTGAATGATCTACTTATCATCCAGACAGAAATTCATTCAAATAATGGTCATCTCTGTTTACCACTACACCTTGCGCTTTCTTCCTCTCTACAGTCACTGCAGTTTATTTTATCAACTGTCCAGCAAGTACACCTGCTATGGAGGGACATGGGGTCAACACTCGGCCCTCCCAGTTGTTGTTAGGTTTCCACACCTTGGAGCTGCTACCTTTCACTCAGCTCCTCAGCTGTTATCACAAGGCTGAGTGCATCCCGTCCCAGCCCTCCCACCAAGGAGAAACCGCTGGCAGTGCCTGGAATCGAGCCCGGGTACCCGGCAGGAGGGTCTATCGCGTCGGCCACTTTTCTTTCGTTTTATTTATTCCAAGGGACCCTTCCTGGCACCTACAGGGAGGGATGGGGCACAGCAGCCAGGGGTTGTAATCCGAGACCTGGCCACCACATCCCTTTCCCTCCCCCAGGAACCAAGGAAATTAAACGGAACGAGGAGCAGGTACAGATACAAAGCACATCAGTCAGGCCAGCTAATTTATATGCTTAATTTTTGGCACTTTCTTCCTGAACGACAATGTGCGTATGTACGCAATCCCGATTACTTTTTTAAATTTTCTTTGCAGTATATACACAGGGTGAAAGTATTTAAACCGTCAAACTCTGGGAGGTTTTAGGGGACATCAAAACAAATATTTTTCCCTAAAGTCATTTTTTTTCCTATGAGGAGAATTTAAACCGGTAGAGGAACATTTCTCTGGCGGCAGATAATTAAACCAACAAACACTTTTCCATTTTTTTACGACCAAGAGACAACAACTAGGTAGCAGATAAGGCACAATTAAACAGTCCCGAACAACACCGACCCATACATCAACGAAGAACTGCACTTGATGAGCGCTAGTAACTGTGGCATGTGGGTTATCTTCACTCCAAACATGCGAATTGTTCATGTTGAAGACTCCATCACCCCCGAACGTTGATTCATCGGCAAACAACACACAGGATGGCAATGTAGGATGCGTTTCACACAGTTCCAGGTACCACTGCGAAAACTGTGCTCTGGGTGGATAATCAACTGGTTTCAGGTTGTGGACACGCTGTATTTGAAATGGACATAACAATTGCTCTCGAAGGACTGTTCTTATATTCGTCTGATTCGTCTCCATGTTACGTGCAATTTCACGAGTGCTAATTGAAGGATCCCGCTTCACATGCTGCAAGACAGCTTCCTCAACTTGCAGCGTCCTTACCGTGCGACGGCGTCCCTGTCCAGGTAATCTGCTAAATGACCCGGTCTCACGCAGATGTTGGTACACAGCAGCAAAGGTCATATGATGCGGGATACGGCGATTAGGATATTGTTGTGCTGTGCAGCTCGTCCGTTGTGGTGCGCTACGTAGTACGTAGCATCCATATCAGTGTACTCACTCCAGGTGTATCGCTACATTAATAAACAGAGACAATGCACTACTGCACTGGTGGACAGCAGTTGCCTACAACTGAAGATCGTAATACGGCCTCTAACAACTGAAGAGCCTAATACGGTCTCCACCGGTTTAAATAATTCTCATTGGAAAAAATGACATTAGGGAAAAATATTTGTTTTGATGTCCCCTGCAACGTCCCAGAGTTTGTCGGTTTAAAAATTTTTCACCCTGTATATATACTACGGATCGTAGAAAGAAACCAACATCACAAGGATGAGGGTGCCGCTGTTCGTCACGCACGGTAGGGCCATTGACACTCAGTTTCTCAGAGAACAATATCCCTATGACCAGAGAACAGCCGGTACTAACAGTGGCAAAGGAGTGGATCAACTCTTCATTGCAGTAATGCCCCAACTCTGGGGTGGCTTAAGAAATACACTACAAAGAACTTTAGAAAAAAATAGTCTGTATTTGGGATTGGGTACAACCGCACAGGGCCGTTCACGAAGGAAGTGCCAAAAATGAAGCACATTGTTGTTGCCGTCAGCAAACAACTACCGAACTACGTGTCCACAAATCCACTTCACGGAGTTCCTCTTCGTTTGTGAGAAGTATCTAGAGCCCGAAAAGAGGAGCACGTGAGGAGGTATCAAATGGGGAGTCGTACGAGTAATTAGTGCCAGCATTTGTCGCTCCAAGAACCAGACACCTACAGCGGATCCGCACACCAAGTGGCGCTCGGCTGTGTCCAGAACACCACAGACGACAGATCCCGTGAAGGAGTGACCGGTATATTGTCTTCCTATTGACCGTAAGGTACCATGCACATTGGACGTCAGTGGCAAGGTAAGGAGCGCACGCCGATCACCTTACGTAACAACAGTCGGTCTGGTAATGCTTCCCCTTAACCAGCTTTGGTGACTTGTTCTGCTGAAGTCGATCTGGTAATACTTCCCCTTAACCAGCTTTGGTGACTTGTTCTGCTGAAGGAAGCACTATATCGCCTTTGTGGACGTCAAGCGTGTTGGAAATATTGCATCACAGACTTAGCTCACTTAGAGAAAAGAATGGGGAAATAAAAGTACGCCGGTGGACTGTCCAAAAACTGAGTAGGTGCTAAGAGAGTGTGTGGTGCAATGGCTTCCAGCAACAGTCCGGTGAGGGTCCTTGGACGACACCACAGCACCATTTGAGAGCTGAGGAAGAGGGACTTGATAGAGGCCTAAGCCGGCCGTGCAGCGTGGGAGGGTGAGGGTCTCGTACCGCGTCTTGAACAGCAAGCCGTGGTTAAGGTATGAACCCAATTTCACCAGCATGCGGCGGGCCATCTGTGGTGAAATGGTAATTGTCTGCGTCATGTGGGATATATGTGACGCTAAATATAAATTAACATATTTTGTCCATTAAAGAAGATAGAGGGCTCGTGGACGATGATCTAGGAGCCCAGCTCGTAGTTCGGACAGTAAGCGCCAGCAGTTGAGGGCAATCGTGCGCCGTAGATCAATTGTGAAACTGAGTCGTAAGCATCGGATAGTAGCAGCTATCCGCGATGGAGCAGTGGTGTCCGCACGAAGCCACGCACCTACCTATAGCCATTGTACTCGATCTGCGGACGTTAAGTTTCGCTGTAGGCGGTAACTCTGCCAGTGACTCCATCAGCATCCATACGAAGAACGAGGACGAGATCATCTGTATAATCCGTGTAACTAAATACATGGCCAACAAGAGAAGCTCCAAATAGGTTCAAAAATGGTTCAAATGGCTCTGAGCACTTTGGGACTCAACATCTCAGGTCATAAGTCCCCTAGATCTTAGAACTACTTAAACCTAACTAACCTAAGGACATCACACACACCCATGCCCGAGGCAGGATTCGAACCTGCGACCGTAGCAGTCCCGCGGTTCCGGACTGCAGCGCCAGAACCGCTAGACCACCGCGGCCGGCTCCAAATAGGTGTTGATGGAGGCCACAGAGCAGTGATTCCGTGACGAAAGCACACAACAGTGCAGAGAGCGGTCAGCCTTGACGTACTGCACTACGGATCAAGATATGAGAAGTGAGACGGTCACTATTAGAGTACACGAGATGCCGAAGGAGACGCATTATGACGTCGACTTTAGTATCGGCTCATGCCGTACTGCTGTACAGCTCTATCAGGTCGTCGTGCTCGAGCGCCTGGCTGTAGTCAAGAGTGGCCAAATGTCGAAGTACACGGCGAGCGTGAGTAAGAGTGATTACGTCTCGATAGCGACAGAGGGAAGTGCCGATGTTAGTAGCATCTCCCAAAGAGTTTTGCTGAGGGGTAACCACATTTGCGGCCGTGCAGCTAAACGCCGAGTAAAGATCTTCGTGTCGCTGTTGAGAAACGTCAAGGTGATGTACGCCGAGGCTTGTGGATGGGAGTGAGGAGACCGTCGAGAAACCGTCTGGGATCTGCAAGGTAGGTGACATAAGGTCCCAAACAATTGGTTACTGATGCAGATATAAACAAAGTAGAAAAAAATGGCTCTAAGCACTATGGGACTTAACATCTGAGGTCACCAGTACCCTAGACTTATAACTGCTTAAGCCTAATTAACCCAAGGACATCACACACACCTATGCCCAAGGCAGGATTCGAATCTGCGACCGCAGCAGCAGCGCGGTTCCGGACTGAAGCGCCTAAAATCTCTCGGCCACAGCTGCCGGCTAAACAAGATAGACAATTATAATCAGTTGTGACGCTCTTCAACATAAATCTCCTTCTTTTGTTCTTTCCGAAACATATACCAATATCAGTACAACTGTAGTAGGAGACTGAATGCGAGCATTATCTCATCAGACTTCATCCACACAAAGTTAAAGTTCCGCAGTGAAGTCAATGATCTCCACTGACATACGGTATTCGATTATCGCTTTACGTTTCGGTATACGTAATCATGCTCCGTCACTGTGATAGTAGTTGATGAATCTCAGATATACGGCACGCACTTTCTCAAAGAAAATACTGAAAATCTACACCTAAAACGAAATTCTACTTCTAATAAAGTGACCGCGCCTCCTCGTCATCACCGACTTCGTCCGAATTTGTAATATACGCAGGGCTTGGCCAGAAATGAACGTGACAGAAGTGAGAGTTCCAAATGGTCAAGTGTATAGAAAAATTAGCATATTTGACTCAGGTCGGCGAGCCACGAGCCATTTATGCTAGCGTAGTTTACAGGCAGCGATGGACGCTTTGAGAACAATACAGAACGCTAATCTGAGGGTCGTGGGATTAAGTCCCTATGCGTAATTTATTAAAAATTATCAGTTTTTAGATTACGTCATAGTAAATAAACCGAAATATTGCACAATATACCACATTTATATTTTTTTTAAAGGTATTAACAAGACGGCAAAGGAAATTTTGGATTCCAAACAAATTTCCAGGAACGAATTGTAGAGGATGCAGGAGAACTTCGTACTTAAAATTAAATATTTTCATTATGTTACAGTTTTTTATTTGCACGGAAACAACAAGGCAAGCAGTAATTCTCTCCACATATTGCACACTTTATAAATGCCGCATGTTTTCAAATTGCATGCTGCATCGAAGTTTCAGTAGGAAAAGAAACTTTGTTTACATTCATAAAACTACCTGAATACGAAATCCTGTACGCTGTAATTACAATTACTTCTTGGAACGTTATTTGCGGAGTCCTCGTAGGTGTTTCAACTACAATCCATTCTTGGAAACTTATATGCGTTCCCAAATTTTCTTTTGTCTTCAAGATTTGTCATTTTATGAAAATATTTATAAATACATTATAGCTAGCACTGTTTCGGTTTATTTACAATGTGAGTAATGTGAAAATGGCAAATAAAAAAATATTTCTGCATAGGGACTCGCCCCGAAGATCTAATTCCCGTAAATTCCGTGAAGTGGGGCGATGAGCTCTGACGTCACGTCATTCACATCCAAGATGTGTACAATGGAGTTCAGATCTGGTGAGTTAAGGGACCAGCACTTGAATTGGAACTCGGCACTCTTTTCCTCGAACCACTCCATCACGATCCTGGCCTTCTAACAGGTGCATTATCTTGTTGCAAATTGCCACTGCGTCCGGGAGACATGATCGTCGTGCAGTGTGTACGTGGTCTGAAACCAGTGTACGATACTGCTTGGCCGTCATGGCGCCTTGGATGTGTTCCACTGGACCCACTGATCCCCAGAGCGTAGTGGATCCGCCGCCAGCTCGTCTGTGTCCTGCAGTACAGCTGTCATGGAGCTTGTAACCTCCCCCTCACTTATCGACCTTAATGACAGTGAAAAATTAAACCGCGTGTACCTGATGGAAATTTGGGAAAAGCAATCGTCACCGAAGTTAATCTGTCGGTAAAGAGGGAGGAAAGGGTTACATCTAAATGAAAGGAAAAATGCAAATGAAACTCGTGGAAATTAATTTTGAAAAGGGTTAAAGTTAATAAAGAAAGTAAATGTGCGGCCGTTACGTCAACAATCAACTAGCGGTAATTAGATATTTGAGATTTGGGGGAAATTACGGTCGCCAGTCCTAAGGACAATTACTATAGCAACGGAAAAAGAAAGATTATTACATATATAATTAGCACTAGAAGCGTGGCAACTGAAGGTTGGCACGTGTAGTGTGAAAACTGAAAGTTTGTCAGAAGTAATAAATTTCGCTACACTCTGACTTAATTTAGCAAAAGAATTAATAAAACCGGAAAATTGAAATTTAATTTAGTGACTGAGATTAATAGTGAACTTTGTTTCTGAGATTAATTGTCAACTTTGTTTCTGAAGCATATCGAAATTCAGTAAAATACAGTTAGTCTTGGACTACCTCAACAATCATTTCAAAAGCTACTTGAATCTACGCAATTTAGAAATAAGAGATTTAACTTTGAACTTGAATTAAATGATTCTGAACAACTAACAATAGTAAAATTTAGTACGTACCAAGCTGAGCTGCAGTCACAGGTAAGCTAAAATATGCAAACAAAACTCACACTCTTAATTTGTGCTTGTGTAATCTAAATATTGTAGCCAGCTATGAATACCTTAACTGAACTTTGAAATTAAAGCAGTGAAATCGAATGCTTTTACTTTAATGCTGGCGTTTGAATTTCAAAGACACTCGAGTTCATTCCGGAAAAGGAAGGGACCCTGCTTGGTAATGCAATTTGGACAATGAGCAACAAAGGTCCATGCTACGTTGCTGTAATTTTGTGATTTGAACAGTTTGAAAAGCTGAGGTCTGCCATACAGTTCTGAAACTTTACGTGCTTTTAGTCTTCCTTGTTGGTTGATTGAAGGTTTGAAGCCGTCGATCGAGGAGGTGGCGACAGTCACTCATTGTCGGCCGTCGCTGTTGCAGAAGCTGGATGTTGGCGCGCCTTCTCCTCGACACTGTCACCGGGCGAAACGGGCTCTTGATGTGCGCCAGCTAATGCTTCCCGTCCGCGACACCGTGTCAGAAACTATCATAGCAAGTCGAGCGCAATTACATGCTGCCCAACCCCGAAAGCGCGGCAACTCGCGGGAGCGTCTCACAACACACCTGCTCCACTGCACTACTCCCGCCAGACCCCTCTGCTCGCGCTCCACGCGACAGAGTTAACACTACCAAAGATCCTAAACACTTTCGTTCTCCTCACGACCTATCGATGGTTTCGTTCGATAGTATAGTTTTACCTAGGCCAGACCCAGCGTATAGATACAAATAGTATTCACAAAACAAACCAATTATACATCGACATAAATATGTATACAAATAGTAAAACAATTACGATATACAAAGATACAGAAATGTTATATCTTCAGGTAACAAAATAAGGAAAAAAAAATTTGCAGTGCAATAGATGGAAATAGGAGGATATGCATTTCCGGCGTTACACGTGCCCCACATTGACTGAGGACGTTCGTGTAACCTAAACAGACTCAGAAAATGTCCCAAAATAGAAACAGCGGAAATGCATGTGCTCAAAACATCAACAAAATTTAGTATTCGTCTAATTAAGCATAAACCAATTTTTAGACCATAATAATTGAGTGGAGACACTTCTAATCTTATTCCACTCTGTCATCTTGCACAAAATAAAACAGGTTGACAACATATTAAAATCCATAGAAAACAAAGAAAATGGTTTAGCTATTCTAAAATCGTCAAAATTCCTAACAGTATCATGAAATGGAATACTATTTACAAAATTAATCAGAGTACATGGTCATAAAAACAGGTAGATCAAAATACGCAAATTAATAATTTATTACATAGAATACACATTTTATATCACCTTTTCATAATTAATACTCTCGCCATGATAGTCCACTTAACGCTAAACAAGAAAATAATATACAGCAGATCGACAAAAACATAAATATTGACAGCAGAATTCTTTCACATCAGCTGTCCGGGAAGAAAAACTATTCCGCCTTTCGTACCCGCAAGTACAAAGAATGCCGACAGTGGCACAAGAGCCGACAGCGAGTCCGCCTCGCCAGTATTGTTGCGCCCGCCTGTGCGGCACGCTTGATCTCACTCGCCTGTGTAACGGCATTTGCAGAACGTCCGTTTCACTGAATTCTTTCGGAAAAACTCACTCCCGAGTAATCTCAAGGAGTCGATTAACACTATCACAGTGGATAACTCAACACTGTCCATCATTATACGCATGTACTAGCCTGAAACTTAAAACAGCGTCTAAGTACATCGGCAATGACTAGTAAATCACATATTTATGAAATCTTACAGCTAGTTACAAAATCATATTTACATTCCTTTATCTACTGTGACTCAGCTGAAAACTTAAAATATCAGGTTGGATTTTTCAACTGATTATTAATCAATTCCTCTTAAATCATTTAGTAAAAATTAATTACTTATTAATTACAACTTCTTTAATGTCCTCTTGGTCAGGCAAAAGCATGGCAATCTAGCAAATCGTTTAAATCTTACACTCTATATTTACATAATGTACAAATTACCCATTCTGTGGTATTAATCAATCCTAGGTTGGTACAATTTCAAGTCTACAATGTTCCGTATACCTAATAGTTTTTCAGAGATTGGATACTCTAAGCAATAAGCATTTGTGTGAGGTATACCAATGACTTTATATGGTCCATTATAAACAAACTTAAATTTAGAGATTTCATTGTCTATCTCGCTCGATTTCTCATGAGCTTTTACAAGTACTAAGTCTCCGATTGCAAACTTAGCAAAACGCGCTTTAGCGTCATGACGACGTATGCGAGCATCGGCTTTTAGCTTCAATACTTCTCGCAAACGATCTTTTTTCACACCAATACTAATGTCAATCCGTGGAGGGAATTTAATTATCTCTTCCACTAAACTTTCACTTCTGTCATCCAACAGGATTTCCTCTGGAGAAAATCCCGTAGATTCATGTCTCAAGGTGTTCATAATTCTCTCAAATACTGCTACATATTTGCCCCATGCCCTATGGTTGTGATGGAAATAGGTATGGCAAAGTCGGCCTAGCTCGCGCATATACCTCTCAGCGGGATTCCCAGCCGGACAATAAGCTGAAATACGGATCAACCCGACCCCATTGCATTCCATGCCTTCATTCCACAACTTAGAAGTAAATTGTGCCTCATTGTCTGATAGAATCGCCTTGGGCTTACCAATATGAACAAAATAGTCGTTCACAAGCTTGCTATAGACCGCTTTGGCTGTAGCTTTCCTAATCGGGTATAGTTTGATGAACTTGGAAAAAGCTTCTGGCACTACTAAAATGTAGGCGAAGTTTCCTGATGACTTGGGCAAAGGTTCGTACAAGTCCATGCACAGTAATTCAAAGGTGTCGTTAGGCCTTATACTTTGCATAGGACCACGACTCGTAGTTGGTAACCTTCACCTTCTGACATAAATCGCAAGTTTTCACTCTGTCAGTAACGCGTTTTAACATGTTGTTAAAATGCACTACTTCACTCAGCTTTTCCGTACATTTCTTTGGTCCACAGTGACCATACGCCAAATGGTAGTAGTCTAATATTTCCGTGACGTATTTGGTGGGCCAGCATACGCGCCAAATATTACTATCTTCACCCTTACGTATGTACAAGATATGATCGTATATCTTAATCTTAATCTTAATCTCTCTCCTTCTGGACTCCTTTCGTCATATCGGATTTTCACCATATTTAAACAACCATCCTCGTTCTGATGACGACGTAGATTCTTACAGATGTTCACTATTAATTTACGTCCCTCAACTTCTTTAAAATAGTATAATTTGACAACTCCATCTGACTCATCTTTCTATACATCTTGATTAGACTCGGGCAACCGCGACAGCGCATGCGCTACGCAATTGTCGGTCCCTTTTACGTAACAGATGTCATAGTTAAATTGCTGTAAATACAGCGACCACCTAGTCAGTCTTTCGTGAAGTAGTTTACAATCCTTCAGATAAGTGAGCGCCTTATGGTCCGTACGAATAATCACCTTACGGTCCCATAGGTAACCCTTGAACTTCTTGAATCCCCACACGATAGCGAGACACTCTTTCTCAGAAATCGTGTAGTTTCGCTCACTTTTTGATAAAGTTCGACTCGCGAACGCTATCGTCCGGTGTTCCTTATCCACTCCTTTACCAACTTCTTGGAACGGTTCTACCCCCACCCCGTAATTCGACGAATCCGTTCCCAGATGGAAGGGTAGCGATAAATCAGGATGAAATAGTATGTTAGATCTTAACAACTCGTCTTTTAATCTCTCGAAAGCGCCCTAACACCCGTCAGTCCACACAAATGGAACATTTTTGCGTAAGAGGTTATTCAAATTTTCATCATTAAACACTTGTCCTTTTATAAATTTACGGTAAAATCCTGTGATCCCTAGAAAACTTTTTAACTGTTTCCTAGACTTGGGTGGAGAACAATTCCCTGTTGTCTCTAGTTTCTCTGGGTCCTTCGTAATACCACCAGTGGTAATTACATGCCCTAAAAATTTCAGTTCCTGCTTCAAAAATTGGCATTTCTTTAGCTTTAGAATCATTCCGCCACGGCGCAATGCTCTAAAAACTTCATCTAACAGGTCACAATGGTCATGCCAATTGGCATTGGCCAACAATAGGTCGTCAACATATACAGTTAATCTTGAACTCGAAGCCGGTCCTAGCACTTTATCTAGGGCCCTGATGAATACGGACACAGATACAGGGTTATTACAAATGATTGAAGCGATTTCACAGCTCTACAATAACTTTATTATTTGAGATATTTTCACAATGCTTTGCACACACGTACAAGAACTCAAAAGGTTTTTTTAGGTATTCACAAATGTTCGATATGTGCCCCTTTAGTGATGCGGCAGACATCAAGCCGATAATCAAGTTCCTCCCACACTCGGCGCAGCATGTCCCCATCAATGAGTTCGAAAGCATTGTTGATGCGAGCTCGCAGTTCTGGCACGTTTCATGGTAGAGGAGGTTTAAACACTGAATCTTTCACATCACTATGCATGAAACTTGCCCGCACGCGTTCAACCGTTTCTTCGCTCACTGCAGTCCGACCCGTTGATTTCCCCTTACAGAGGCATCCAGAAGCTTTAAACTGCGCATACCATCGCCGAATGGAGTTAGCAGTTGGTGGATCTTTGTTGAACTTCGTCCTGAAGTGTCGTTGCACTGTTATGACTGACTAATGTGAGTGCATTTCAAGCACGACATACACTTTCTCGGCTCCTGTCGCCATTTTGTCTCACTGCGCTGTCGAGCGCTCTGGCGGCAGAAACCTGAAGTGCGGCTTCAGCCGAACAAAACTTTATGAGTTTTTCTACGTATCTGTAGTGTGTCGTGACCATATGTCAATGAATGGAGCTACAGTGAATTTATGAAATCGCTTCAATCATTTGTAATAGCCCTGTATATTAAGTCCAAACGGCAGTACTCTATGCTGATAACACCTGCCCGCAAACAAGAAGGCGGTGTATGGCCTAGATTCTTCTTCGAGTTCTATTTGCCAGTAACTAGCCGTCAGATCGAGGCTAGTCATGAACTTAACGTCATGAAAACGTTGCAAAATCTACTCCATACTCTCTGGTCTGTCTGTTTCGCGTTGAACGACTCTATTCAACGTGAGTGCGTCAATCACAATGCGCACACTATCATCCCGTTTTGTTACAATGACCAAACCGTTATTGTATGGAATCGTACTTCTTTCAATCACTCCCCATTCGATCATCTTATCTATCTCCCGTTGCATTGCTTCCTTTTTGGACAGCGGTATAGCATACGGTCTCACGAAGAATGGTTCGTGCGGAATTACATGCAACTTGCATTTATATCCTTCCACAAGTCCCGGTTTGTCTGAAAACACACTCTTATTCCTCATTATTACTTCATACAGGCCTCGTCTTTGTTCGTGTGTTACGTGTGACACACCGTCTACAATACTTTCCAATTAACTTTCTACACTATTGTCAATGTCGAGATTCTTCACATTACAGTAGTTCAAATTCATACCTACGTCAATACCATCCGGCCAGTTAACAATGTGTATAGGCTGGTATAACCTATGCACACCGTCTCCTACCTCGTCAAAACTAACTACTATTGTTTTATCTTGTGACGTACATGTCAAAGTTTTGCTTTCGCAATTAATCACTGCACGGTACTTTAATAGCCAATCTAACCCGATAATTACTTCCGTAGTTAAGTCTGGCACGACGACAAACTCTTGTTCAAATCGTGTCCCACAAACCTCGAAGTTGACAAAAATCTGTTTTGTGACCGGTTTACTGGCCTTCCCAGTAGCACCGATAATTTTCACTCCTGTTACTGGCATAACTACGATGCCAGGTCTGTCTTTCAGTAACTCAAATATTTTCCCAGAGACAGCACTCAATTCTGCACCGGTGTCAATCAACACGTTTAGTTGTAGGCCGTGCATATTAACAGACACTACCATCGGTCTACACTTGTCCTCGACTGTTTCTTTATTTTCCCACAGTAAATCCTCGTCTATATCCAGGTCATTTCAGAAAAAACCATCCGGCTTTGGTCCTAAATCCGGCTTATCTGGCGGCTTTTTCAGCCTCTGTTCACATACCGTTTTAATTTCAACACGTTTGTCCTGAGGCTTAGTCTGTAGCTTCGCCTCCAATACCGAAACCTTTTCCTGTAACTCGTCAACTAGTGAGTGTTGCTTTGCTATCAATTCATTAATTGTAACCTTCGTTGATTCCTCTTCGGCCAGATTGATCTCATCCGTCAATCTACCTGGAGGAATGTGCCCAGTAGTTTCTGCAATTACTTCCTCTGGATCTGCGCAACCCACACTGCTACCGTCTGACCGTATAAAGTCAGATCTAACGTCATACACGCTGTAATCTATGTGCTTTTCTACCAACCGTGTCCGTCTATCACTAAAATTTTCGTAATCTTTCTCCTTAATACTCTCGCAATGTTTAAACTGGAGGTTTGCGTCGGATGGGTCGGCTACTTCTACCACTATAACTTTCGGTAAAGTCTGGCGGTTAGGGCCAGAACTTTCCGTTACTACTTCAACATCCAACTCCTGCGGGACGAAACACGACGAATCTTGCTCGTGCTCCCCATTAACATCAACTATTTCTAATAGAGTCTGCCGGTTAGGGCCAGAAATTTCTATCACTTCACAAACACTACATTCCTGCGGGACGAGACGCGGCAAATCCTGCCCTCACTCCCCATAAACACTTCCCCCACACACGCCCCTATAATCTCTCAGTTCGTCGTATAAGCGACCGAATTGCCTTAACCAGACCTCATCCATCTCTGCATCCCCTCGCTCGATGACGGACGTATTATCCGTCATCTGACCTTCTCTCAACAATTGCGAATCATTCTTAAACTCAATCTCCATTTCCACTGTGGGTGTTACAGCTGCCACTTTATAATCGATTTCCGGAAAACTACTTAAATTGTTCTCACTGACAGTGAATGTATTTTCTACTGCCGTGTCTACAGCTGATCTACTACTTGTGGGCGCACTCCTTTCTCTTAACACTGGCACACTCTCCCGCCGTTGATTATTCCACACGGAATTTTCATAACGACGACACCTGGGTTTTCTCTTGTTATTGGGCCTCCAAAATTTCTCCACGCCCGGTCGGCCCCTCACCGGCGCGGCTAATGGTTTCCCTGTCTCGTCCCAGCAGATACGCTCCCCGGATGCTGCTGAGGCGGCTGATCACACCCTCTGGCGTTATTACTATTCTGCGAAGCCCGTATCACGCTAGTATGATACTGGTTTCCGTCATTCCTGTTATTGTTTGCATTGTACCGATTGTTATTACGGTCCGAACCATTATTGTTATTGCTGCCATGGTTGCGATATGCATTATTCCCAAGGTTATCGTTGTTGTGGTTGCTGTGGTACCCGTTGTTGTTACCACGGCCTCTACCACTGTCGCGATTATTGCGCCAATTGTCCTCGTCCTCAACTCTTTCCAGGAAATCATTGATTGTCTTGTAATTGCTTCCTACATAGCGTTTTGTATCATCTGGAAGCTTCTTGTAGAGTTCCCAGACTATTTCGGATTCCGTGCGGCGATCACGCAAATATTCCAACTTGCGGATCCAGCCCTCACAATACTCCTTCATCGAGCCGCGCGAATTCGCATCGTAAGGCCTCGATACGACAAATTCGCGCCAGACACTTCGTTGTTTTTGCTCTGACCAGTATTCAGCCAGAAACAAATTTTTAAACTCGTCAAAAGTCAGGTTCGTAATGTTGATGTTTAAGCCCCAACGATTGGCATCACCAGCCAACACGTCAATAATCGCATTAATATTTCTCTCATTAGTCCATGATCTGGGTAAAACTCTTTCACAATTTTTAATGAAATCCGTCGGGTGTATACCGCCTTTTTTCAAGGTGTCGAACCGCTCCTCTTTCGTCAACAGTTCCGAACTATGTGCACAGATTGGCACATAGCTCTGTTTTTCGTCAAGTTTCTTTTCTAATTCCGACACTCTCGTAATTACTTGGAAAGTGGTTGTCGCAAGCGTTTCCACTTACCTCTTTTTCTCTTCGCAGGTATTAGCCTGCTTCCTCACTTTGGTATCTACTTCGGATACTAAAGCCTTTAAAGTTTCCACCTTCTGTTGATCCTCTTTTTTCACTAATTGAATTTGTTCCGTCACCTTATTCTCGATGATCGGAGCAACTGCTTCTCCTACACTTTTCTCGATTCTGCTAATTTCGGAATCAAAACGAGTATTTATGCTCGCAATTTCCGCCTGAACTCCTATCATTTCCTGTTTAAGATTACCGATTACGGTATTAATCATAACAATCTCTTCTTTGATTTTATCAACTTTTGTGTTAACAACTCCAACATTGTTGTAACAACATTAATAGCTTTGTTCTGATTGTCTAGCTTCCGTTCAATTTTTTCAGCCTGAGCTTTTTGCTTGGCAGCCTGAGCTTTAATTTCTGCCGATTGATTTCATAAATGAAAACATTCAATAAATCAGTTAAATTCCCGGAAACTACCGGTTTTACTTCCGTAGCGGCTTCCTCTTTAATTGTCCCCCCGTATACGTCATCAAGGGGTTCAGATTTGATTTTAATTTCCGATTCCGAAACATTTTCTAAAGTTTGGAATTCCATTTCTGCTCTTTGTTGCGTTTCGGCGGTCGCGTCTTTCATGCTAGTCACCCACCCCTGAACAATGGGTACCGTGGTGCGCGTTTCCCACTGTTCGACCGATTGTTCCGTATCCAAGTCTACCAAATTTTGGTAATTGTTGCCTTCGCTCATTTTAATAATGTTCAATATAAATGCCAAATCTCAAATCTAATTAGGATTCCTCCCACTACTTAATCTCACTGACGTAACTACCTGTTCGGACCAATACTTTGTTACGACATTTGCACCATACAAAATTCGTGTCCAGAACAACCTCAAATTTGAAGATTGTCCAGTCACCAGGTCGCCACGTGTAACCTCCCCCTCACTTATCGACCTTAATGACAGTGAAAAATTAAACCGCGTGTACCTGATGGAAATTTCGGAAAAGCAATCGTCACCGAAGTTAATCTGTCGGTAAAGAGGGAGGAAAGGGTTACATCTAAATGAAAGGAAAAATGCAAATGAAACTGGTGGAAATTAATTTTGAAAAGGGTTAAAGTTAATAAAGAAAGTAAATGTGCGGCCGTTACGTCAACAATCAACTAGCGGTAATTAGATATTTGAGATTTGGGGGAAATTACGGTCGCCAGTCCTAAGGACAATTACTATAGTAACTGAAAAAGAAAGGTTATTACATATATAATTAGCACTAGAAGCGTGGCAACTGAAGGTTGACACGTGTAGTGTGAAAACTGAAAGTTTGTCAGAAGTAATAAATTTCGCTACACTCTGACTTAATTTAGCAAAAGAATTAATAAAACCAGAAAATTAAAATTTAATTTAGTGACTGAGATTAATAGTGAACTTTGTTTCTGAAGCATATCGAAATTCAGTAAAATACAGTTAGTCTTGGACTACCTCAACAATCATTTCAAAAGCTACTTGAATCTACGCAATTTAGAAATAAGAGATTTAACTTTGAACTTGAATTAAATGATTCTGAACATACAGTTCTAAAACTTTACGTGCTTCCAGTCTTCCTTGTTGGTTGATTGAAGGTTTGAAGCCGTCGATCGAGGAGGTGGCGACAGTCACTCATTGTCGGCCGTCGCTGTTGCAGAAGCTGGATGTTGGCGCGCCTTCTTCTCGACACGGTCACCAGGCGAAACGGGCTCTTGATGTGCGCCAGCTAATGCTTCCCGTCCGCGACACCGTGTCAGAAACTATCATAGCAAGTCGAGCGCAATTACATGCTGCCCAACCCCGAAAGCGCGGCAACTCGCGGGAGCGTCTCACAACACACCTGCTCCACTGCACTACTCCCGCCAGACCCCTCTGCTTGCGCTCCACGCGACAGTGTTAACACTACCAAAGATCCTAAACACTTTCGTTCTCCGCACGACCTATCGATGTATTCTTTCGATAGTATAGTTTTCCCTAGGCCAGACCCAGCGTATAAATACAAGTAATATTCACAAAATAAACCAATTATACATCGACATAAATGCATATATATACAAATAGTAAAACAATTACGATATACAAAGGCACAGCAATGTTATATCTTCAGGTAACAAAATAAGGAAAAAAAATTTGCAGTGCAATAGATGGAAATAGGAGGATATGCATTTCCGGCGTTATAAGCTGTTCCCCTAGAAGACGACGGATTCACTCCATCCAATCGGCAAGATGAAGAAGGCCATTTCAGTCGTAGCTGGCGATGTCTTGGTGTTGATATTGGTGCAGGCACGTGTCGTGGGCTGTGTAATTCCGTCGTTAGGAATGTTCAGTGCACTGTGTTTTCAGACACACTTGTACTCTTCCCAGCATTAAAGTGTAATGATAGTTCCGTCAAAGTGCACCCCTGTCCTGTTTTGCGAGCCTACAACGTTCGACATGTGTAATGAATGGTGGTCGCCCAACTCTACGACGCCTGGACATGGTTTAACCTTGATTTCGCCTCGTGTCGAAGACATTCACCACAGCACTCCTCAAAGACCTAATAAGTCGTACTGTTTCCGAAATGCTCGTGCCGAGTCATTGGGTCATAGCAGTTTGCCTTCGGTCAAAGATAGATCGCCTTTCTCATTCTAGACAAGAACAGCACGCTCACTTATACCACATGCACCGCGCATGTGTCTGACTAGCAGTCATTCCTTGCCAGGTGATGCTGCTATCGCCTGGACAGGTTTATATCGATAGAAGGTTTGGTGGTCATAATGTTCTGCCTGATCAGTTCTCGACCTGCGACCAAGAACTATATTTTCTAAGGTTTTGGCGTTCGCAGCTCCCACTTCTGTTACTTTCTTTTCTGGCCAAGCCCTGCATATACTATCGAGCACGTGCGGTCCCCTTTGCCATGTATTATAACGCTTACAGGGCCCACTACGTTGTTTCGAAGCAGTATAGAGTCTGTGTTTCCGTAGCCACATGGCAGGGTCACTCACAATCGGTGAGTGGGCACCACTCACGAGGAGACGATGGCGAACCCCATCAAATGGTTCAAATGTCTCTGAGCACTGTGGGACTTAACAGCTGTGGTCATCAGTCCCCTAGAACTTAGAACTACTTAAACCTAACTAACCTAAGGACATCACACACATCCATGCCCGAGGCAGG